>NC_089203.1:2196266-2333766 GCF_963930695.1 Labrus bergylta | reverse complement strand
ACGGAAACCTGCGAACATCAGAGGACTAGAGATTCATCACAACGTCTGATTTACATAAAAAAAACAAAAAGTCTTCCTGATGACATTTCAGAATCATCTCCCTGCGTATCTTCATGCCACTATTCTTCTTTTCTGACATCCACTTTTTTTTCACTGAAGTGCAATCAAAAGATGGATGTTGGAGGGAAGTCTCCAGAGCCTGGCAGCTCCAGGGCAACTCACTCCAACTTTATGGTGATGCATGGTTCTCAAAGTTTGCAAGTCTGTTCCAAATATGCAGAAAAGTGTCAGAGCAGAGGAAGTAACACACTGCAACTACCAAACGCTTACTGCTCAGGTGGGGAGAGGCTGGGTGGTGAGGCCTACAGCTCAGGTGGAGAGAGGCTGGGTGGTGAGGCCTACAGCTCAGGTGGAGAGAGGCTGGGTGGTGAGGCCTACAGCTCAGGTGAAGAGAGGCTGGGTGGTGAGGCCTACAGCTCAGGTGAAGAGAGGCTGGGTGGTGAGGCCTACAGCTCAGGTGGAGAGAGGCTGGGTGGTGAGGCCTACAGCTCAGGTGAAGAGAGGCTGGGTGGTGAGGCCTACAGCTCAGGTGGAGAGAGGCTGGGTGGGCTGGCCTACAGCTCAGGTGAAGAGAGGCTGGGTGGGCTACAGCTCAGCTGACAAATAATCATCATCATTAACACACTGACCCTCGTTAAGTAACAAACTACCTGTGTTTTAAAACTGTGATTAATCAAGACTACGTTTTATTGGATGGACAGCACTTGTAAAGATATGCAGACAGAGACAAAGGAAACAGGTGTAGGTGGAAACAAAAGCTGCTGGTTGTCATGACAGAGTTCATATCAGAGACAGGTGGAGCAGACAGGAAGAGGTCTAAACTCCCTCGTCAGGATCTCTTCCTCGGACGGTTCTTCTGTTTCCTGTCAGCGTCCCTGTGAGCACGACGTGAGCATGCTCAGTGTGCTGCTCCCTGATGACTGACGTCATGCTGCATTCATGTCTCACATGAGGGAATAAAGACCTTCAGTGGTAGTTCTGTTGATTGTGCTCTTCGTACATTCACTGCGTCACTTTAGCGCTGAAGAAAACACCGGACGAAGGAAGATAAACGTCCTTAAGTTTATTAAAGTCAGATGATTATGTGTACTCATCAACAGGAAGAAAAAGCTGTAAGAAAAATATCTATGATTAAAGTATGTTATTAATATTATATAAAAATATATATCTATGATTATAATCTATTATTATTATTATAATTATATAAAATATATATCTATGATTATAGCATATTATTATTATTATATAAAATATATATCTATGATTATAAGTCAGACACTTGTGATGAGTTCAGAGTGTGAGGAGCCCAGGCTCAGCGTCTGTCCTCTAAATGTCCCTCCAGGTGCACTTGTGCAGGTTTTTGGTTCCTCGCTGCTGTTGTTTTTTTATCCTGATTACTGCTTAGGCCTCCAGGGAGACATGAACTTTCCTCCAGCACGCACACACACACACACACACACACACACACACACACACACACACACACACACACACACAGTGCTCATTAGAGGGGTTGGCACAGCAGCCTGGAGGACAACAGGGAGAGAAAGGGATTCTGGGAGTTTGAGCAGGTGGAAGGTGCAGCCAGCTTACACTCAGAGAAGGTCTGGTTAACTCAGAATGTACTGAACCTCCTGTGGTCTGATCCACTGAACAAACTCAGAACCATCGGCTCACGGACAAAGAAGACAGAGGATCACATCCACCAGTGATCGGTCCAGGAATGAGGTCCATGTAAGCTATAAATAAATATAAACCACATGTTTATGTCCACTGTGGATCTCTGTGTGTTCAGTGACCTCTGAGTGACCTCTGGGTGTTCAGTGTCGTGACTCTGTGTGACCTCTGCGTACGTTCAGTGAAGTGACCTCTGTACTTTTGTAAAATACTACATATACAAGTACATAATGCCCTCACTGCTGCATTAGTTATTAAGATCCTGATATCTCCAGCAGTGTAACCACTGAAGGTCTGTTCGAAGGAGTGTTTGCAGGCTGGTTGGTCAGCAGGCTGTGCAGAGCAGCTGATTGGTTGGTCAGCAGGCTGTGCAGAGCAGCTGATTGGTTGGTCAGCAGGCTGTGCAGAGCAGCTGATTGGTTGGTCAGCAGGCTGTGCAGAGCAGCTGATTGGTTGGTCAGCAGGCTGTGCAGAGATGCTGGGTTGTATACCTTTGATTTCAGCTCCTCGGGGTGCAGCTTTGAAAGTGTGACCGAGACGCTGCCGTACTTATCTTGCCCCAGATTTCATCAGGACTTTCTATCATCTCAGGAATGACTGCTCCATAAAAGACTTCACCTGAGAGATTCACCTGCTGCACATCCACAGAGAGAGAAATAAATGAATGTTTGAGCTGTAGGCTCAGGATGTATTCTGAACGAAGGAGCTGTACACAAACAGGTCAACACAGACACAGACGGCTGAAGTCAGGTAACTGCTGGGAGCTCCAGGCCAGCAGGGGGCCCCAAAGGGCTGACAAACTTTAAACCACAGCAGAGGCTCAAATGTGCAAAGCTTGTGTTGACAGAAGGAAACCTCCCTGAGGGGGCCCCATCTGACACTAAGTGTCGCATTATTCCTGTGAGAAGCTCAGTTTGTCAAAGAGAGACACCACAGGAAGAAGAAGAAGAAGAAGGATTGGTCTGAGAGCAGAAACAAGCAGAGAGGAGAGAATCCAGCTAGAAAAAGTGAAGCAGATAAAAAAGATTAAATACAAAGTTAATGACTGAAGGCTGCTTGTCTGGTCTGACCTAAGAGGAGACAAGTGGATAACTGAGGAGACGAGGTGAGGAGACAAGTGAATAACTGAGGAGACAAGTGAGAAGACGAATGAATAACAGAGGAGACGAGTAGATATCAGAGGAGACGAGTGAATAACAGAGGAGACAAGTGGATAACTGAGGAGACGAGTGAGTAGACGAGTGAATAACAGAGGAGACAAGTCGATAACTGAAGAGACGAGTGAGTAAGTAACAGAAGAGACAAGTGAGGAGAAGAGTGGATAACAGAGGAGATGAGTGGATATCAGAGGAGACGAGTAAATAACAGAGGAGACAAGTCCATAACTGAGGAGACGAGTGAATAGAAGAGTGAATAACAGAGGAGACGAGTGGATATCAGAGGAGACAAGTGAAAAACAGAGGAGACGAGTGAATAACTGAGGAGACGAGTGAATAACTGAGGAGACGGGTGAATAACAGAGGAGACTGGTGAATAACAGAGGAGACGAGAGGTTGAGTGAGGAGACAAGCGAGGAAACGAGTAAATAACAGGAGACGAGGTAATACCAGAGGAGATGAGTAAGTGAGGAGACGAGTTAAATAACAGAGAAGACGAATGAGGAGACGAGTCGAATAACAGAGGAGACGAGTGAGGAGATGAGTGAGGAGACGAGTGAGGAGACGAGTGTTAGAAGGAGGACATGGAAGCCTTTTTAACTGTGACATCTCTTCATCTCCACTGGTCACACTCACACACATTCATTACTGCACCCATAGGTGGGGATCACATTAACAGGCTCCGCCTCCTCTTTAGGGGGGTTTGACTCCATCCAAAATTAGGTGTTTGATCACAGGGGGGCTTAATCTGCAGTTTGACTGCTGTTTGCAGAGGAGACCAGAGGTGTGTGTGTCTCTGTGTGTGTGTGTGTGTGTGTGTGTGTGTGTGTGTATCAGCTTCCAGTTACACACACACATACAGGGCTGCCTGTGAAATGGAGGACCCGCCTGATCCCAGTGTCTGAGCAGGGCTCACAATGTCAGATGATGCAAAGATGGAAATCAGAGAGAAATACCAGGAGAGGGACGAGAGAGAGGGAGCGAGAGGTGGGAGAGGGAGAGAAAGTGAGAGAAAAAGAGAGAGAGGGTGATGAGAGAGGCAGCTACAGACATGCTCTGACATACAGCCTAGAGACTCCTCACACAGCTCGTGTACTCAGGTTTGTATAAAAACAGTGTTCTTATTATCTTTAAATATATCTTTAAATCTATTTATATATTCTAAAAGTCAGAAAAGGATCAGGTGAGGTTTGTTGGACTGGAGACAACCTCCCGTCTACCTGATCAGAGGATAGCTCTGATCAGATCACATCTTAAAAACTAGTTCTAGTTATTGAATTATCCATCAACATTAAAATTCAATAAGGATTAAATCTCCCCAGGTGTCTCCATAACAACCTGGGTGAGACTATCAACACAGGTGAGACTATCAACACAGGTGAGACTATCAACACAGGTGAGACTATCAACACAGGTGAGACTAACAACACAGGTGAGACTAAGGACACAGGTGAGACTAAAGACACAGATGAGACTAACAATACTGGTTAGACTAAAGACACACGTGACACGAACAACACAAGTGAGACTAATACCACAGGTGAGACTAAAGACAAAGGTGAGACTAACGACACAGTTGAGACTAACAACACAAGTGAGACTAAAGACACACGTGACACTAACAACACAAGTGAGACTAATACCACAGGTGAGACTAACAACACAAGTGAGACTAATACCACAGGTGAGACTAACAACACAAGTGAGACTAATACCACAGATGAGACTAACAACACAAGTGAGACTAATACCACAGGTGAGACTAACAACACAAGTGAGACTAATACCACAGGTGAGACTAACAACACAAGTGAGACTAATACCACAGGTGAGACTAACAACACAAGTGAGACTAATACCACAGGTGAGACTAACAACACAAGTGAGACTAATACCACAGGTGAGACTAACAACACAAGTGAGACTAATACCACAGATGAGACTAACAACACAAGTGAGACTAATACCACAGATGAGACTAAAGACAAAGGTGAGACTAACGACACAGTTGAGACTAACAACACAAGTGAGACTTAAGATACAGGTGAAACTAAAGACACAGGTGAGACTAAAGACACACAGGAAGATGTCCTTATATCAGTCTGACCTTTAAGAAGAACCTTTGTGACATCATAATCATCACTGTGTTGGAGGGTGCATCGTGGTCACGTCTTTAAATCGGGAACACTTCATGGACTGAGGCGCTCTCTGTGCTGCACTCATGTTGATCTGTTTGGGTGTTTGAATTATTAACAGCTCAACTGAAGAAGTAGTTCATGTTTTACAAGTTTGATCATCACATAATGACGTTCTCTGCGTGGCCTTGGTGAAGAAGACAAAACAAAACTTATAATCATGAAGTTTGAGGAAGGGGCTACATCCTCGAGTTCCCCTCAGAGATGCTGATCGCTGCAGCACGGAGCGGTTCAAACATCTCTCTGATCAACATCTCTGACTGCCGCTTAAACAGTCACATGATGAACCGCCTGCTCGCCGTCTAACAGAACAATGTGCAACATTTGTCCTGAGGGTGATGCTGAGCACAATAAGAGTCATTTGTCACATTTTTATTTGTTAAGCGTCTGCAGCCTGCAGACACATAAAACAGAACAATAGAGTCATTTCAGAGGCTGAGATGATTACAAACGTGATTCTGAGATAAATGATTCATAAAAAGAGCAGCTCCAACACACACACACACACACACACCCATACACACACACACAAGCTAATCAACAGCACACACACACACACACACACAGATCAGTGGCGTCTTGAATATGCAGAGATGTTTCGGTTTCATCCGTCACCCGCTGCTTTCGGCTCCACTTCATAATGAAATGAATGAAAACGTGCAGGACTTAGAATCAGCTGCTTTTGCCTTCAGTTTAGTCGCGACTATCGTCAGAATCTGTGGATGTTGGAGGTTCATGTGAAGAAGGTTCTTTATGAACTCTCTACTGCAGATTTTTAATTCTCAGCAGGCCGAGAGCTCAATCACTCAGAGACGGGTCGATAGAAAAGTGTGACCAGCAGAACCGTTGTTTCCTTCTGGTACAGAGCTCGCCTGGCGCTCTTCTCTGCTGCTGCATGAAGAGTTTTTTCTTGACAATCTTGGGCATGAATAAAGTTAAAAAGGTTCAAGTTTTCAGCCAAAGACACAGAGTCACAACGCTCGTCCATGTCAGGCCAAAGCAGCCAATCAAATCAAACAGGCCTGTTTACCAGACCGGTACCTGGTCCTGATCCTAGCTTACAGGTCGACAAACTGGGACCTGGTACTGATCCTAGCTAACAGGTTATCAAACTGGGACCTGGTACTGATCCTAGCCAACAGGTCATCGAACTGGGACCTGGTACTGATCCCAGCTAACAGGTCATGAAACTGGGACCTGGTCCTGATCCCAGCTAACAGGTCGACAAACTGGGACCTGGTACTGAACCTAGCCAACAGGTCATCGAACTGGGACCTGGTACTGATCCTAGCTAACAGGTCAACAGACTGGGACCTGGTACTGATCCCAGCTAACAGGTCATCAGACTGGGACCTGGTACTGATCCTAGCTAACAGGTCATCGAACTGGGACCTGGTACTGATCCTAGCTAATAGGTCATCAGACTGGGACCTGGTCCTGATCCTAGCTAATAGGTCATCAGAGACTACACAGTCCGATACAGTAGGTGGCAGTATGCACATATTTGGTTTGCAAATCCACCAAGAAGAGGAAGAAACCATCTCTTGTTGTTAAATTAGGTGGTTGTGTGTTTGAATCATCCCTATGGAGGATTAGAACATATGCAGCACTGATATGACCATCTGTTGACACACACACACACACACACACACACACACACACACACACACACACACACACACACACACACACAAATGAATTCCTACAGAGTGAGGACAGGTGGCTGAAGAAGAAATCACTGAATCTGTCCTGAAGATGAAGAAGAAACGTGACTCACTGATGTCCTTGTTGTTCTAAAAGAAGATTTAACCCGAACTCGTCTATAAATGCCGTGTCTATGGAGGTCTGTGACATCAGGGGGTCTTAAAGCAGCTGATTCTCTGCAGTTTGATGTAATACCACTATAAATTAAATTAAACATTTTACCTTAACTCAGACTGTCAAACCATTAATTTCTAAAAATCAACATTAATCTCATTTTTTATCTTGTGTTTGAAATCGTATTATTTTGCATTGAACAAAGTTTTTGTTATGCTTTAATTTTGAAGTATTCACTCTCATTGATGATTATTTACTTCATCGTCTGAAGCTCACAGGAAGTAAAAGCTGTGTGCTGAAACAAAGGGATGTTCATGATTATTAATAATTAATTATTAAAATAAGTATAAAGTACACTCGGGTTGAATGCAGCGTCCAGACATCCTGACTCACTTATCAGACTCCATTAATGTACCTTCTGATTAAAGATCGTCCTGTATGTACAGTGTCTCTGCAGGGACACGAGGCTGACCCGAGGATCAAACCGAGGACGGCGGCAGCGTCTCCTTTCCTGCAGATTAGAGGAAGCAGCTGTAAGCAGCATGTCTGCATTAATGTAACATCAGCAGCACCTTAAGCTCACCATCACTAATTAATCCAAATCATGTTCCTGTGTGCCCGGGCACTCTGATGCCTCGCCGCCCTCCACCCCCCCCGACCAGCTGCCCCCCCTCCGACCAGCCGCCCTCAGCGGGGGGAGACGAGGCAGCTCCGGCACCCTTCTGAATAAAACATCCTAATAATTCAACTTAAGCATTTAGAGCTGAATACATTATTCATGAGAGGGAAATCAGACCAGAGGGCAACTGGCAGTGTGTCTGTCCTCTGAGTGTGTGTGTGTGTGTGTGTGTGTGTGTGTGTGTGTGTGTGTGTGTGTGTGTGTGTGTGTCCTTTGTGTGTGTGTCAACCTGTCTTTTAGACCCAATCCCACCCAAGCTGTTTAAGGAAGTCTACTGGCAGGCTATGTACGACAGGCATTTAAAGCAGCGGTCATCAAACCTCTACTTAAAAAGCCTACTCTTGATTCAGGAACTCTAGCTAACTATAGGCCTATATCCAACCTTCCTTTTATCTCGAAGATCCTGGAGAAGGTGGTTGCTAATCAGCTGTGTGACTTTCTCCATGACAACAGTTTATTTGAGGAGTTTCAGTCAGGATTTAGAGTCCACCATAGCACTGAGACTGCACTAGTTAAAGTTACAAACGATCTACTTCTAGCTTCAGACAGGGGACTTCTCTCTGTGCTCGTCTTGTTAGAGCTTAGTGCTGCTTTTGACACTATTGTCCATCAAATCCTATTACACAGACTAAAACAATTACTTGGAATTACAGGGACTGTTTTAAGTTGGTTTAAATAATATTTATCAGATCGATCTCAGTTTGTACATGTTAATGATAAGTCCTCTATGCACACCAAAGTTAGCCATGGAGTGCCACAAGGTTCCGTGCTTGGACCGATTCTCTTTACATCATATATGCTTCCTCTGGGTAATATTATGAGGAAACACTCCATACAGTTTCATTGTTATGCAGATGATACTCAGCTTTACGTATCAATGAAGCCAGATGGCACCAATCAGTTATGTAAACTAGAAACGTGCCTTAAGGACATTAGGATCTGGATGACCAGAATTATTTTGCTACTGAACTCAGACAAGACTGAAGTTATTGTGCTAGGCCCTAAAAACCTCAGATAGACTTTATTTAATGATATGACTGTCCTAAATGGCATCAGCCTGGCCTCTAGCACCACTGTTAGGAATCTAGGCGTCATGGATTGGCATGTTTTAGTTTTGTATGTCAGAGGTTAAATTTCTTTATTTGTTTTAGTTTTTATTCTTCCCTGGTGTCTGTTTCCCTTGTGTGGTTTCTAATTTAGTCTTTGGAGTGTTTCATGTCTTAATTTGTATTTTGTATCCTTGTGTCCCTCTGTTCTAGTGTGTATTGTTGCAGAAAAACTAGTTCACACATTTGTTACCTCCAGGTTGGATTATTGTAATTCTCTTTTATCAGGGTGCTCTATCAAGTCTCTAAAGACTCTTCAACTAGTCCAGAACGCTGCAGCTCATGTACTGACTAGAACTAGGAAAAGGGACCACATTACTCCTGTGTTGGCATCTCTGCACTGGCTCCCTTTAAAATCTAGAATAGAATTCAAGATCCTTCTTCTCACTGTGTGTGTTCTCTAAATGGGGACTTCCGGTGGACGTGGACGATGTAGGACGTGTGTAGCGGGAGCTCTGCAGGAATGTGATTTTTTACATATTTATATAAAGTTATAAAACTGTCCACCGCTAAAATTTATGGAGGACTAAAAGTGCCAAAATGAAATATATAAATATATAATTAATTAAATCATTAAATGTGTCATCAATTATTATTGGAAATAAATCAACAAATATATAAATGAATATATAATTATTTAATTAATTAAATGCATGTCTTATTAAATAATTAAATAATTATTTAATTGTGTCATTCATTATTTAAAATTGGTAATATATAAATAAATAATTTATGAAACACATAATTAATTAATTAAATGTTTAATTAATTATTTAAAATGTTAATTCATTTAATGTAAAACCACATTTAATTATTTTACTATTTATTTAATCATTTTGCTATTTACTTTATCATTTCATGGTCCCTACACCAGCAGTGCATCATGAAATAATTTTATCTGTCACTGCTGTTCGTCAAAGTTTCTAACATCTGAATGGTTACTCAGCAAAGCAAGTTATGACAGATCGATCCCAGATAATGGATTGAAGCAGTGAACGCACTCCGATACATTAGGTGGCAGTGTTCATCCGTATATTCATTTCGGTACGCTCTTCATTTGTCGCCGAAAAAATTGTTGCTGATGATACAAGGGAAGACGGATCAAACACCTTACCCGTACACCTCACCATTGGTGCAAAGTGTTAGGTGCAGGATGTCCAAAACCTCTCCGGAGCTGCTAAGGGAAGCAGCTAATTTGATTGAAGAAGCTCTGAGGAGAACTCCACCGGCAGCACAGGTACAGCAGATACCTGTCGCTACCATAGACTGTAAATATTACTGGACGAACCCTGACCCGTCTGTTACATGGCCAGAAAATGAGTCCAATCGACGGCCGCATCCATATTGGATTTGCAGTCTCAACCTAACTTCGGATCAACCTAGCAACAGCAGTAAGGCGGGACCGGCGGGACTTAACTCCGCCCATTCAGCTCGACGTTAGCGGTCCACTTCACAGCATAGCTAACGGCTAGGCTGCTATCATCCCCTATTCCTGCTCGTCCTGAGAAAACTCTATAAACAGTAAGTTAACATTTAACTTTTCTACAACACAGTTAAAACAAATTATATTCAACCCAAATATTTAATTAAAGTCTTAAAACTACACTTTTTTAAATATACAACTATGGTTATTAGTTATTTGTCAGAGCAGTTAGACTTTGTCAGTGTTAGCAGAGAAATACATTAACAAAGTTTTATCCATAAACTGTAAATAAATATGAGACATCCAGAAGAAATCAATATTACAAAGCATACAGTTCATGTTACTGTTCTGACAAAAAGAGGAATGTCTGTCTTATATTTACTGATGTCAACAGCAATGTGGGTAAACATGACAATTGAAAAATAATGATTTAGTATTTATTATAAGACATTTGTTTTCTATAGAATCCTGTGAAGTCATGGAGGAAGAAACCTGAGCCTCAACAACATCTGTATTTGTTGGTTCTTCTGGGGTGGACTTCAGTTGTTTCTCTTCAACAGCTCGCTGTGAGGGAGGTCTCCCCCGGATGGCCTGAGTGATGTCACCCACAGGCTGAGAGCTGGAGCTGAGACGGGTTTTAAACCTCTTGACAAACCATTACACCGCACCCGCCTGTCAAGCTGGTCAGCTACACGCCTTATTGTGAATAACTCTTATCCTTCATGAAATCAAAACTGATGAGTCATCAAAACATTCACCCCCCTGTACAGTGTGTGTCCATCGAGACATGAACTAATCACACCTATTTGTTTGTTTTGTACCAAGCTGTAAACATGTTCATCTCTTCTGTAAAAACAGACTTTTTTTAATGTTGTTTTTCAGAATAAATAAATATTTCTATATAAATGCACTCCTTTATGTCTACTTATGAGTATACATTTCAGATTTGAAATGACAAGACTAAAATGTGCATTAGTGCTCAACTCAATAGCTTAGGGAAGGAAGTCTACTTTTACACAACTTCTTATTCTTTTGATAAATACTAATGTAGTTCATTTCTGAAAGTGGGATGGAACAGAGTCATTGCAAAAATATGCCCTTAAACACAGCCCCATTCTTAAATCAAGATACATGGAGAGTAAATAAGATCAATAACTTGTGAATAAAAACACAGTTAAAAATGATTTAGAAATGTAGTCTTCCCAGATCAATATCACATAATATCAACTTCTCCCCTCTAAAAAGAAAATAGTTTGATTGCAAGTTGTTTGGAGGAGATCTAGTTTTATTTGAACAGCTGAAGCATGAATACAGTCTTCCAAAGTGCAAACCCTCCTCCTTCTTCTGAAGCTTGTGGAGCTCGTTGATGTACTGCTGTCTTATCTGTTGGCCATCTTCTCTCAGCAGAACTTTGACTGTTGAAAAGTCATTCTGAAGAAGCTCGAGCATGTGACATGGATCCAGGAGAACATGGACTTTTAGTGAGGGGTCTTCAGGATGACAAAGAAAGAGAGAAAATATCAGTTATTCATTAAATCATTTTTTTTGTTCTCATCTATTTTTCTGTATTCATCTGTGTGTAAGAGCACATTTATAAATTCAACAGTGTACTACCCAGACAACAAAGGTACAGTATTCAGGTAATCAACATCTATTCAAAGTTAAGAAGATAAACCTTATTGTAATCATGCTATTTTCAACTCTCTCACTCACTTGCACAATGATATTCCACATCAAATTGTCTCAGATTTTGTGAGGAAAAATTAAGCAGTTTATTGTGGATAGCACTTCATCTTAACATGAAACAAATATAACCTGAATTATTTCAATCATTAACAGGTCCCAACTCTCTGTGCTTTAGTACAGAACATACAGTAACTCATTTATTATTAACATGAGCTCAGTACATGGCTGTATTCTTCAAACTATTTCTTATACTTTATATCTATGTGCTTTATATCTTATTTTCATTCCATATGTTATTTATATTTTATATTTCTACAGCTATATTCTGTGTATGAGTTCAGTAAAAATTAATATGGTTATTAATATAGTTCTTAATGGTTACAGATGCTCTTACAAAGTGATTTTCTTTTAAATTTGTTAACAGTTTGCTCAAATCTTAAGACACTACATCAACCATGTAACTTTAATGTCATCCTCTATAACCTACACAGCATATTAGGTTCAGTTGAGTTCAGTTTATGTTACTGACGGATAATTACTACACAAAGTTAGTTTTTAATGTCCACATTTACGTGGAGTATAACATTCATCATAACGTCAGATAACCACCGAGCTGAACCTTTAGCTTCTAACGTCACACAAACTCATTATTTTCAACAACAACATCTTAACAACAAACATTTCTAAACCATTGACCGTTAATAATGGGCTACACAGTTAGCCGACTGGTTTACAAGCTAATGCTAAACAAGCTAGGTCCATAAATATAAACACGAGTAAGCAGTAAATATAACACTACTATATCACTTACCGAAGAAAACTGAAGTATCAACTTCTTGGATGGTCTGTTAACCACACAGCAAGCCATGTATGTTGTCAGATATGTGTTAAACAAACTCTCCAAACGAAGTAAGAAAGAGGAGAAATCAAACGGATCAAGCTGTTAGCCTCCTGACCTGCTGACCTGACAGACAGATGAAGCGCGCAGAGCTGTCAATCAAATCTGCCACAACCCTTATATGGGCATAGTCATTTTCCTTAATAGAATAAAATCCGATGAGTTATAAAAAAATTCCCCCCCACCCCCACAGTGTGAGGCGTGAGGAGAAGGGGCCGTCAACTTATCAGATATATCTCGTTTTTTGAACCAGGCTGTAAACATGTTAATTCTGGGGTAAAAACGGGCTTTTTTGGCTGTGGGCTTATGGCACTTCCGACGCTTCTGCAGCCAGCCTCAAGCGGAACCTCGAGGAACTGCAGTTTTTTGTACTTCCACATAGGCTTCATTTTTCGAGACCGGAGGTTGCCCCTTGGTCGCTACACCACGTACACCTGTTCAAGATAGGTAAGGATAGTCAGATGTGCTTCTAAACGAAGCTAGCTAGTCGGCAGAATGGTGTTAGCATGTCAGCAGCCCTTAAGTTGGAGTATTATTAGTTATTTCTTTTCAGTTGTTGTTTGCTTTCTGTATTACATTTATCAGTGACATTCGTTGAAATTACTCTAAGCAGGGACTTAAGGATGTTTTAGCTGAGTGGTGATCATGGGAGCTGTAACGTTTTCTCTGTGTTTCAGCCGAAGTAGCAAGGCTCTTTGCTTCGTACAACAACAGCGGCAGCGGTGCCAGGAGATGGCCAGCACTGAGCCAAGTCATCCGAAGAAGCTACACACACACTTTCTGTTGTTTGGCTGACAACAAGGCTGATAAAGTTCCAAGCATTCAGCTTAAAGTAGACCTTCTTGTTTCAGGACTTGGAGAACAAAGGGTGATCTTTTCAGGTGGGTCTGAAACAAGAAATTTGGCAAAACACTGAGTCCTGACATTAGTAGGAGTTGTATTTTTAATTTCATTTTATTGCCATTTGTGTTCACCTATTTTACATATTAGACTCATACTTTAATTACGTGATTTTCTTGGTGTGTATTTGTTATAACAGCTTAGCTTTTGGTGTTTGAGTTAATGTGCATTATGTATATTTACAGGAAATGACAACGATCCCATGGTTGTAACAAATAAGCTGATGGAGGTGTTTCCAAAGCTGCAAGAAGGGGGAGGCTTTGAGTTTCTAAAAATTGCAGGATCTACTCGCAGTCGAAATCTTGGACTTCTTCAATGTCCCAGCACAGGATACACCCTTGCCTATCTAAAAGATCCATCTACAACAATTGGACAGGCTACAATTTACATACGCCCACTTCAACAGGACCTACCTATTGATTCAGTATGGAAATTTACACTGTCACCATTTGATACATGGTTAAAATAAATTGCACTGTGGAGTTTTAATCAATACTTAACAGATTTGTTGTTCTTAGGAAAGCTAGGGACATGCCTCTGGTCCATCCATCTCATGTATCACTTGTCAGAAGGAGGTTCCCTTCTCTGAAATGAAACTGCACCGAGCTAACTGTGATGGGTATGCACTTGTTAAAGATATATAAGAATTACATGTTCATTTTTCAATAAGAAATTTTTTTTTAGTTTTTGTGCACACAGATGAGAGGAAATGACTATAAAATTTTCTGAACTTCAAGGACCCCCATGCAGGAAACACATAGAGAAGGAGAGGGAGACCATGGTGAGGAAAATGATAGAGAGCCACCCACTGACAGGGACAGCATTCCAGTTAGGCCTAAAACATCTGTAGAGAGTGAAGTACAACCAGTAGTGATTGAAAGTGAGAAGATTGATCTTAAAGAACTTGACAATGGTTTGTGTCATCACAGTAGGAATGCTATAACATTGTGCATATTTAGAACTCGGTCAATAGAAGAATAACACCTTTTAACCATAATAAATAACGACTATAAGACATGCCATTATCACTGCTGTTTTATAGAACCTTAGAAACACTTCCTCATACAGTTCAACAGAACACATTGACACAGACTCCACATCTAAGTGAAGCTTGGTTGACTTAAAACAGCAAATAAGTTGGACAGGGAACGGGCACTTCTCTCATTCTATAAACAGCAACAGGAATGGGCATGTCCACTTCATTGTACCCTTGATGGTTAGTAGAATAGAGTTCATAATATAAATATATCCTGTTACATTAATATCAATTATATGTCTTGTATGGAATGGTATTAGTGGTTTACTGGTCCCATCAGGTAATTTGGCTGATATTAATCATTATACAGTATGATAATCTGCATTGGCTGTTTATGCTGTATGCATAACAGTTAATGTGTTTGTCCTTCCTTCCTTTTTTTTTTTTTTTTTTTAGGTGATGCTGTTGTTGGACAGGGAGTGATGCGGTACTTTCTGACAACAACAATATCCAAACTCCAGTTTGGATTCAGAATGAATCTTGGTAAATGTGCTACTATTCAGGTTAATGTCATGCATTTTAAAAGTTAATTGTTTGATTTTAACCCCTGCTCTGTTGGTACTTACAGGAGGAGTGGGCCAAACTCTGCTATTTGAAGGTGAACCTGACCATCTCGTTCCAGCTGCATCAGAGGTGCTTATTGAGAGCAACCTCTTCCGGGTTACAGGAAGGATGATAGCCCACTCCTTTTTGCATGATGGCCCCCATGTCACCGGATTAAGTCCTGCTGTTATTCATGTACTGTTCAATGGGGACCCTGAAATGGCAACAATTGTTGTCGAGGACTGTCCTGATCTGCACATCAGGAGTATTATAACAATGGTTTGTAACACAGAAACAAAAAAACCTTTGCCTTGCAAAATTCCTGGACAGGTGTAATACCTTGTATGATCTAAATTCTAGCTTGAACTTGAAGAACTTACTCAGGAACAGAAGGACACAGTGTCAGACCTGTCCCTGTCTTGGGATCTCCCAGCAGTCACTAAAACGAATCAGAGGTGGCTACATAACAAACTTCTAGTACACGCGGTGAGTTTCTCCTGCTGATTTTGTGAATTTTCCTTCTGAAATTGAACTCATCCCCCATTTATCCATCAATTATGTTTCAAGCTAAGCAATTCTATCACGTCTGCATTTCTTTTGCACATCTGTATTTCAGTCACAAACTAATTGGAACTGCAGGCAGGATTATTACAGAACCTAAACACTCTTTAACTTGTAATCTGGGCAGGGAGTGGTTTGGTGTTGCAATATGAAAGGATATAATTGGGGAAAAATACATCTTAAGCACTGCATTAGAGTTTTATAAACACTTTCTACTGTGCTGACTTTTGTAGAATTTTAATATTTGGTCAGTAATATGGGTTTGGCCTTTCTTGTAGGTCATCGGGAGGACCATGCGCCAAATTAAACAGTTGAGAAAGGGATTGAAAGATGTGATTCTATGGCCCCTGCTGACATCTAGGCCGGATGTTGTCCCACTTCTTTTTCCGAAAATGGCAGGAATGCAGTTTGTACCCCAGGTGATTTAGTACATCCAACTTATTAACAATACTTTAAATATTAATAAATGTGTGTGCGAATCTTATTGTCTAATTTACTTAGCTGGATATTTTCTCAATTACCAAGACTGTAATCTATATTCCTTTTCATCAGTGCTGAATTATAAATTATCCTAGACACCAAAATACTTTTTAAACTTTTTTTTTTTTCAGATGTTCCTAGACAAAATCACATGGCCTGTGGAGGACAGTGATGATGATGAAGAACTTGACATTGAGTGCCACTGCCGCATCACTGGTTTTCTACGGATGTTCATTGAAACAGGTATAGCTATCTTATTTTGCAATTGTATGTTTACCAATGTCTCTATGTCCCATAAACATCTCACTTAACACTGTAGAATATATGAAATGCATAGGGATTTGAACAGTAACAGTGCACTAACTGTGTTCTTAATCCACTTTATGACTTTTTAGCTTCATCAGATACACTGGCCCAGTTGCTGAAATTCTGGGTCGGCTGGGAAATGCTCCCTCCAGAACTCAAAGTGGAGTTTTCCGGGGGAACCTTCCCATCATCCTCCACATGCTTTGAAACACTGAAGCTGCCAGCTCATTACAACACCTACAAAGACTTTGAGGAAGCACTTGTTGCTGCCATAGCACACACACACTGGATTTGGTCTTGTTGAAGTATTTTCAAGCAATGATGTTGCTATGCTTTTATTCAGTAGAAAAGGTAAATTTGAGTGAAGTGAGTTCAGTGTCTTTCTAACATTTAAAATACAGTGCAGTATTTTCTTTCCCTGAAAATGATACTGCTTTGTTGTTGCTCTTCTGTCAATTGCTTGATACTTCAATGTGCATCACCTTGCTGTCCTTGCCTGTTGTCATTGGCTACATGAGGTTGTTGAAATATCTCTTAATGCTAGAAAAATTGGTTTTATTTGCATTAAAATTTATATTATTATTTCAGATTTTTATTGACAAATCAAGTTAACTAATTCATGAGTCACATTTGCACATGCTAAATAAATAAAATAAAAGGCTTGGTTAAAATATCAGTCTCCAATGATTCTTGACAAAACTTGCACTGTCTCCAAATATGATCCAATTGCATCATTTTAAGAAACTCCTGAAACTGGCAAAATGGCAACCTCTTCATCTGAGAGCTCACGGGCCATCTGAATCTCAGGAACTGACACAGTGTCTCCATGCTGATTGTGAGGCCCATTCCAGTCGATCCCATCGTCTTCATAAACCTGAACAGAAGATAACATTGATTGACATATTGTTTAAACTACTATGACATGTCATCACACAAGATTCATGGGATTGATCATTGGTCCTTACGTTGGTGACAAATTAAGTTTTAGGCACCATAAGAGACTTTGCTGCTCAGATGTTGTTCTGTCAGAGCTCAGGAGACAGAAGAGATTCTCTCATGTTTCGTTCAAAAACAAGAACGAAGTGATAACAGAAACCCTTTTATTAAAATATAGTGGGTCCAATTATCACTTCTTCTAAGTTTGCGAACACTCTTCGGTCAATATCTTGGTCAGAGAGACCGGAAATAACTCCAAGAACTTCAATAAATCCCTCTGCTTTGCTAGCCACATGTTCAGGGTCCGAAATTCCAGCGTCAACATTCTCTGCCAAGTCTAAAATATCTGTTATCAACTCACGGGAGAGCTCATGCAGATCCTCTGTGATTGCGCCCATGTTTGTTTGTTTGTTTGGCGGGAAACCGCTTAGTCTGGCAACCCTGCAGACCAAAGCAATGGTTTGTGACTCGATCAGCGTTAATCCCGCACAGTTTGATGGGAGAGGATGACAGATAAAATTATTTCATGACGCACTGCTGGAGCAGTGCGTCCTTTTTGAATTAATTAAATAAATAGTGGAATAAATAGATTTGTTTTTACATAGAATGAATGAACATTTTAAATAATTATTTAAACATTTCCTTAATTATTTATGTATTTCATAAATTATTTGTTTATTTATTTATATATTACCAATTTGAAATAATTAATGACACATTTAAATAATTATTTAATTATTTAATAACACGTGCATTTAATTCATTAAATAATTATATATTTATTTATATATTTATTGATTTATTTCCAATATTAAATAATTGATGACACATTTAATTTAATTAATTCTAATTAATTTGATTGATTTAATTAATTATATATTTATATATTTTATTTTGGCACTTTTAGTCCTCCATAAAAATTTGTGAGTGCTACTTCTTGGGAGCCATAACTGAATAATGGCGAGTCTTCGGCCGAGAAATGAACCACCCAAAGTTGCCCGTGGTAGGCCGCTGCAATCCTCAGGGTCCCCGGCGAAGCCAGATGCTAATGAGAATATACTACGCTGCATTAAGGACATGATGGACGATCTCCGGACGGAAATTAAGTTTCATGTGCCCTGAAACCGTTGGAAGAAAAAGTTGACGCACAAAAAGAGACTATTTCAGACCTAGAGCAGTAGTTGCAAAGATTTAGAAGCCCGCTCTAGGCGGAATAATATTCGACTTGTGGGCCTGCCCGAAGAATCCGAGGGACCCAACCCCACAGAGTTGGTGGCCAAACTTTTGAAAGACTTGTTGAATCTCGAAGCTGAGCCTGAGCTGGACAGAGCCCAAAAAGGGTGCGTGCTATCTTACCGCTTAACAAACCAAAACCTGTCGTTACTTGTAACTTACCCGTACTCTTAGACGGCTTTGGAGAACGTATGAATGAACTGTTCTATAATATCAATTACAAAAATAGTGAAAATAAACATTCTCTGCGTAAGAAAATAAAGTGTCATCATTCAAAAGCAGTGCTACACTACTGGGAGCACATAGTGCAGTCCTTAACTAGGCAGGAAGACCTTATAGATAATAACAGAATATAACAAACAAAACTGGAAGGCACAGAAAAGGTGCGTGGTCATACTTGACCGGAGTCTGTAAACTCAAAACAGCAGCATCACTTTGCTCCCTGATGCCGGTCTCAGCCTCCATCCAAGTCTCTTATTTACGAATTCCAATGCCTGGTCCGGGTCCTCAAACCTATGGGTTGGGCCGTTGGGTATGGTGATGTGTAGTGTAGCCGGGTACCGGAGACCAAACCTCACGTTAGCACATGAATGTAGCTCCCTCTTTACCTTGACGAACGCCGCCCTCTGCCTGGCCACAGTAGGGGTGAAATCCTGGAACATATAGACCCTTTTCCCGTTGTGCAGCAGGGGTGAAGCCTCCCCAGCCCAACGCAGGATGATGTTTCTGACCGGATGCTTCTGCTAGGAGAGAGAAGGGAGGGGTGGGGGACTTGGGGATTGTCTGTTTGTTTAAGTTCTTTCAATGGGGGGGATGGCACATATCTCTTTTTGTATACATATATGTTCTTTGGTCTATTTTATCTACTTATTTTCTTAATCACACTAGGTATTCTTCTTTATTATAGTATCATTAAGCTCTTGCCGTGTTATGGCCCAGCCTAATAATACACCGCCTAATGTAGGTGGGGATATTAAATTTGTTAGTTTAAATTGCAAAGGCCTGAACAATCCGATAAAACGAAGTAAGGTTTTACATTATCTACATCATCTTAACGCTCATGTAATTTATCTGCAGGAAACCCATTTAAAAAATACAGATAGTCTTAGATTAAAACGAAGTTGGGTTGGTCAGATATTTCTCTCCTCTTTCTCTAGTAAAGCAAGAGGTGTGGCGATACTTTCACATAAAACTATTCCTTTTGTTCATATTAAAACAATGTCTGATCCCACAGGCAGGTTCATTATTGTCATTGGCCATATTTATGAGGTCAAGGTAGTCCTTGCGAATATACAGTATATGCGCCTAACTGGGATGATGAAGCCTTCTTTAAACGGGTATTTTCAATGTTGCCAGATTTGTTACAACATAACTTAATTTTGGGTGGAGATTTTAATTGCTGGTTGAACCCTTCATTAGACCGCTCCTCCTCAACCTTAGTGCCACAATCTAAATCTGCCAAAGTGATTGAAGCTTTCATGGAGGAGTTCAATGTTATTGATCCATGCCGTTATTTTAACTCAGGCAAAAGGGAATACTCTTCTTTTTCTCATGTACACCGGACTTTTACACGTATTGATTTCTTTTTGGTAGACAGCTCACTGCTTACTGCAGTTTCTGGCTGTAAATATGATCCAATAATTGTGTCAGATCACGCATCAGTCTCCACAAATATATACTTTCAGAAATTCACAAGCACACGGCCACGTGTGGCGCCTTAACACACAACTTCTCTTGGATAAAGATTTTGTCGAAGCGCGTGGATTTTTTCTTTCAAATTAATAAAACCCCAGATATTTCAGTTTCTGTGTTATGGGAATCGATGAAGGCCTTTATGAGGTACACCAAAAGAGATCTATGAGATTGAAATTGGCCGAACTGTCCCTGCGTATAGCAGCATTAGACTCTCAGTATGCTGCTTCAAATTTACCAGAAATCTATAAGGAGCAGGTGTCTTTACAAACAGAATATAATCTTATTACCTCTCAACATACCACCAGGCTTCTACTTCTTTCAAGGTCAAAGTTTTATGAGCAGGGAGATAAAACTAGTAAACTACTGGCTCACCGATTGCGTCAAATGTCTACATCCCAGTTAATCCCACAAGTAAAAACAGACCCATTATAAATTAATAAAACGTTTATGGAATTTTATAAATCACTGTATGCTTCTGACCATTCTCATATCCCTGTAGAACTTGAGTCTTTTTTCAGTTAGATGACCCTTCCTGTTATGGATCAAACTATGAGTGAGGAGCTAGAGCGCCCTATTACAGCACTCGAACTTGAAACGGCTGCCAAATCTTTACAGAGTGGCAAAAGCCCAGGTCCGGACGGCTTTCCGTCTGAGTTTTATAAAACATTTTGGAAACAGTTAGACCCATATTTGTTAGAGATGTTTATTGAAGCTTCTGTTCTTGGTGCGCTCCCTCAAACTTTAAATCAGGCATGTATTTCTTTACTTCTGAAGAAAGGCAAGGATCCACTACAATGCAGCTCCTATTGCCCTATCAGTTTGTTAAATGTGGATTTTAAACTCTTATCTAAACTTCTAGCTCTTCGTTTAGAGGGTGTCCTACCATCAATTATCTCACATGCCCAAACTGGATTTATTCGCAACAGACACTCCCTTTTCAATCTTAGAAGGGTATTTAATGTAGTATATAACCCTCCTTCAAAAACTCTTCCTGAAGCCTTGTTAGCTCTTGATGCTGAAAAGGCTTTTGATAGAGTAGAGTGGGATTACTTGTTTTTTATTTTGAAAAAATGTGGATTTGGGGCAAAATTTGTTTTTTGTGTAAAGTTATTATGTTCATCTCCACAAGCCTCTGTTAGAACAAATAGCACAAACTAAGAATTCTTTCGACTGTTTCGCTCCACTAGACAAGGCTGTCTGTTAAGCCCTCTTCTATTTGCCATGGTTATGGAGCCTTTATCAGCTGCTCTAAAGTCTCACCCCGATCTCTGTGGTATAATAAGAAATGGGGTGGAGCTGAAAGTCGCCCTTTACACGGATGACCTTTTATTGTTCTTGTCCGATTTATCTCACTCCATTCCTGCAGTCCTCTCAATCTTAGATACTTTTAGTGAGATTTCAGGATATAAATTAAACTTGGGAAAGAGTGAAATTTTTCCTGTGAATAAATTAGCCAAGGAATATCCACTTAAGAAATTTCCATTCAAAATATCTAAATCAGGCTTTGTCTATCTGGGAGTATACGTGGCTGACACATTGGTTAACCTTCGTAAGATAAATTTTGTCGCCCTGCTTAAACAAATCAAGCAAGATTTTGAAAGATGGCCCTTACTTAATCTTTCCGTTGCTGCTAGAATTAATTCTGTTAAGATGAATGTTCTTCCACGCTTCTTGTATTTGTTACAGTGTGTTCCAATTTTTCTTCCTCTTTACTTTTTCAAGGAATAGATAGCCTTATTATAGATTTTATCTGGAACAAAAAACCACCCAGGTTGGGATGTCAGATCCTACAGCGACCCAAAGAGTTAGGTGGAATGGCTCTGCCAAACATTTTATTTTATTATTGGGCAGCGAACATAAGGAACTTGAACTATTGGCTTTGCTATGAGAATATTGAGAACCCTCCATTGTGGCTGGTTGTCGAAGCAAATTCAGCTCATCCGGTGACTTTGAAATCCTTACTATATTTGCCTCTTTTGTCTTCCACTTCCCCTTATTCAAAAAATGTTATTGTTGCCTCCTGCCTTAAAATTTGGACCCAATTCAGATGCTTCTTTGGGCTTCAAACCTTTTGTTTCCGGACTCCAGTCTCAGCAAATCATGCCTTTCCTCCGTCCTTGTTAGACAGTACATTTTCTATGTGGGCTAGGCTGGGCCTAAAAACTTTTAAAGATTTATATATAGACTCAACATTTGCGTCTTTTCAACAGTTGGTTGAAAAGTTTTCATTACCTCAAGGCCATTTTTTGGGTACCTCCAGATTCGTTTTGTTCGCTCTTTGCGTCTAAATTTCCCTACCCTCCATCCCACCTCAGACTTGTTTATGTTTCTGGAGCCTCTTCCATCATTGAAGGGTGCAATATCTGTCATTTATTCAAATATTCATAAAATCAGCTTAAACTCTTCTTTGGATACCCTCAAAGCTGTTTGGGAGGCTGATTTGGGACAGAAAATTTCAGATGGCACTTGGGAGGGTATCCTGCAGAGGGTACACAAATCATCTATTTGTGCTAAACACAGCTTTACTCAGTGCAGGATTTTACATCGAGCCCACTACACTAAAGTGAGGCTGTCCAAAATATTTAATACAGTTTCTTCTCTATGTGATCGGTGCAAACAGGCTCCAGCTGACTATATACATACGTTCTGGCACTGCTCTTCGTTAAATACATATTGGTCTGAAATTTTTGTTGCGTTATCCAAGGTCACAGGGGAAACTATTGTTCCAAATGCTTTAACTGTTTTGTTTGGTGTGTTGCCCTCTGCACTTTGTCTTCCCTCAAATAAAAAAGACCTGGTAGCATTCTCAACCCTGCTGGCCAGGAGGCTGATTCTGCTGAGATGGAAATCCTCAGCCCCACCTACACATGTGTACTGGATTAAAGAGGAGCTTCATTTTCTTAAACTGGAAAAAATCAGGTTAACCCTGTCTGGATCTGAGCGGTCCTTTGGAAAAACTTGGAACCCCTTTTTGTCATATGTCAAAAGCACAGAATGTCACTTTAATCTAGACTGAGAACCCTTACTTTTTGTTATTGTCAACCCTGTTTTGTTTTTTTCTCTTTAGGGATATGTGCCAGCGGAGGGGTACGGGTGGGGGTGAGGGGTCTAATTGTTTGTATGTATTTGTTTGTTTATCTTGTTCTTGTTGGCAGTCTCTAAAAGTACTATGGGAGGTAGAGCGTTCAGTTATCAGGTCTGCTTGTACTACCTACAGTCTCTAAATGTACTATGGGAGGAAAAGCCTTCAGTTATCAAGCTCCTCTCCTCTGGAATCGTCTTCCAGCCGGGGTCCGATAGTTTTAAGAATAGACTTAAAACTTTCCTTTTTGATAAATCTTATAGTTAGTGCTGGTGTAGACCAGTTCCTAGTTATGCTGCTATAGGCTTAGACTACTGGGGAAACTGGCACCTTGAGCTCTTATCTCTCTCTCTCTCTCTCTCTCTCTCTCTCTCTCTCTCTCTTTATCTCTCTCTCTGTGCATCTGTAACTCTCAAATCTGCAACGATAAAATACATTTTTGAGTCAGTTTGTCCTAAACCTATACAAACAATGCACGGATAATTATTTTACAAATATCAGAAGGTACTGTAATGACTTATCTGGGTATTTCTGTCATCTGTATGTTTTAATAATTCGATATCAAAGCATATTGAGCAATATCGCATCAAATCAAATCGAGACCCAAAGAATTGAAATCGAATTGAATTGTGATATTTTGGACAATACCCAGCTCTAATAATCGGAGAACATTACCACTGTGTCAGAAAAGCAGGGTGTGAACAATATGGCCCAAACCAAAGTCCCCTCCCACAACATTCTGTCATCACTACAGGTTTATACAGGTGTGTATTTAAAGTCACAAATCATGAATCTTAGGAAATATGGCTTCATGGTAAATGTTTAAAAATATACTAAAACCATATTATACTGTATAATTTCTAACACCAAACCTGAAAGTCCTCACTCAAGGAATCTAACCTGAAGTTACACTCAGTGTGTGTCTGTATGTGTGTGTGATGCCCTTCTGTCACTGTTAGCCACTGATCCGCAGTCTAATGCCATCTGGTCTTGACCTCACCTCTTGGGAGCTCAGCCTCGTCCCTTCTGTCCCCCCTCACCACTCAGACACCACGGCACTTTGCCATCCAGTCATCTGAGTGACCCCCCCCCTGCATCCATCTATTGGTTCCTCTTTCTCGGCTCTATGTGGTGCGGCCATTATCAACATGTTTTTGTCCGTCTGAATGGGTCCCGGTGGAACTTTGGCTCGATATAAAGCTTCACAAACCTCGGAGAGTACATCTGTCGCCCTATTTCTAGAGTTACTGTGAGTGTGTGTGTAAGAGACAGTCTGATTTGTTGGAGTACATCCAGGACACGGCCCGTGGTGGGAGTTGGTGCGTGTGTGTGAATGCTGTGATTAAATGCAGACAGGCCCGTGGGTGCATATCTCTGCAGAAACACTGATTTCTGTTTAGCAACAGAAACTAAGAGATGAATCCATCTGAGAAGGCAGATGTTACTCAACCAGCTCTTGTGCAAAATGTGAAGAGAACAAGATGACCTCTGCTGTTTTGTTATAATGGCAGGTCAGGTCACTTTTTATTTTACGTTTACTTTCACAAAACAAGTTGCATCAGTAACGGTTGTCTGGAAATTCAGATCCAACCAGAGCCTCCAGATCACAACATTAGCTAACATTATCCTCAAACTGAAAGGTTTGCATTGGAGTTAAAAGCACACTAGGCGAGCTGTGAAGTGTCCAAAGCAAAACACAAAATAGAATTGAATCCCCTTTTAAATCTAGATAAATTGAACTTAGATGCAGTACTATGATGTGAATGCACAGAGCTATGAGCTACCAATAGCAGAGCTAATAACTGAAGGCTCTACCTCCCATAGTACATTTAGATACTGTAGGTACCACTCTGGGAGCGTAATGTTCTCGAAGGGTAGTACGGAACTATTAGCGCTTGAAGATGATGCCTGACCAAATGATAAGATACACAGTTCAAGAATAAAAAGATTAATGTAAACTACATAGATAAGGCATTGGCTGTGATCACATTGGAGATAAACCAGTCAAACCGATCAGGCTGTAGATATGAGTGGTTTGACTGGTCAGACTGTAGATATGAGTGTTTTGCAGTGATGTTTCAGGATGTTTTTGTCTTAGCAGCGCAAACTGTCACCTTTTCAGAGTTAGCCAGTGTTTTGATCGAGCAGCCACGAGCATGTGGCAGGCCGATCTGTCATCGGGTGCCTCTCTGAGACATTTTGTCATGTTAACATTGTAAACAATCTCCCATCAGGTGTTGTACACGGGGGCAACGCGACAGCTATGCAGAAATGCTTGGCAGTCAGAGGATGCTTCAGGCGATGAGTTCGGCTTGATCTGGGTGGAGACGTTGTCCTCGCTGTCACCTTTTACATCTCTCTCAGTCATGGGGACCAGATATTCAGCAGGCTGACACAGCAGCTGCAGAGAGGCTCTATCAGTGCGACACATTGCACAGACACATAAACACAACCTGTCAATGTGGTCACAGGGCCGGGATGTCAGGCTTGTACCACAGCAGGACCTCTCTCAGTCCTGTAGGCTGGGAGGAAGCATTTGTATGACTGCTCCGCTGCATCAACTGAAAAGGCGTTACCCTGTGCACCAATTGTTCACATTACCCTTTATTTCTTTGAAAAGTTCCCATAAAAACTGCAAATTTCACCCTTACACCACAAGTTCTTACTGATGCACCTGCTTGTTTAATATGAGGATTCTGATTTTCAATGAGGTGTTTCAGACGAGATGAGAGGTTCATCATTTCAGGATTTCAATGTAAATCCATGCAATCAATTTAATGAGCGAATCCCTAAGGGGAGATAATCACTGCTTCTTCCCACTGAAGCGTTTTTTATGACACGGCAGCGTTGGTTTATTCAGCGTGGGCTTCTGATTCTCCTACAGTGGATACAGAATCTGACTTTAAAACAATAATAGCATAATGTGAGCTGGATTACCTGTGATAATCCAATATGCTGAGTGTCTGGCAGCTGTGACGAAGCTCCGAGGATGTAATGTGATCAGCGCGCTGTAATTGGTGCAATCATGAAAACAAATCTCTGCGTACACTAAGACTCGTTGTAGAAACGCTCGTCTCATCTCTCCTTTTGGAAACAAATGGGTGTCTTTGGGAAAGGCTGTGTGCCGCTGGATCCTGGTTTAATGAGTTAAAATATGACTGAGGAGATTAAACACTGACAGTAAAAACCGGTGCATTCAGTTAGATTTAAGGAAGAAATGAGGAATAAGGGACAAGAAAGAAAGAATCATCAAAGTGAGGCCCAGCTCAAACTGGAGTCCACTCACCATAACATTCAGGTCCTGATTCTGTCAGAATGATCGCAGTCATTCACACACAAACACAAACAGTGTTGGTGCTCTGAGCAGTAAGCTCTTATTTTTCAGTTCTGATGAGGACTGTCTCCTCCTCAGGGGTCTCTGACGTGTCATCACTACGTTTAATGTGTTTATTTGTTTATATGTTGTGTTTATATACAGCGACTCCTCCAGTCGATCTCTACTGCACAGACTACGGGTCCAAGTTTACAATATTCTGGCTTCATCCTGTTGAACAGGAGGCACGCTGTCCATCTGTATATACAGTTTATATTGGGAACATAACACCAGTTTTTAACAGTAAGGCTGCAGAGTCTCTGTCTTTAAGGTTAAACACCCTCTTCATTTATTTCACCTCAGTCCACTCCTGCACCTTTTCTCTCCTCAGAAATGCACTGGACTTCATGTCAGAAGATATACGAGCTGACATGAAGTCTCTTTTTCCTGAGACTCTGTTTAACTCGTTCTGCTGAATTTATCATCAGCCAGCAGAAGAAGAAGAAGAAGAAGAAGAGAGGCATCAGCTGAATGTCGACAGTGTAAAATGTAAATGTAACCTCAAATCACAGATTCTTTAACTCAGTGTCACCATGCTCCTCTTCATGTTCTTCATCATCAGCCGACATGTCAGCTTCCTCCTTACACTCCTCCTCTCCACCTCCTCCTCTCCTCTCATCCCTCGCTCTGGTAGAACAACACAAACTCCGTGGATGGCGGTGACAGGTGACGCTGTGGATGAAAGCTTTTTGACTCCAGAGGCTGTCACAGCGCTCACAGAGAAGAGAAGAGCGGGAGGAAGAAAGGGGTGAGTCGGAGGGAGGCGAGGGAGGGGGGTGAGGTGAGGTGTGTGAGGGAGGTGAGGGAGGGGGTGAGGTGAGATAGGGGAGGGAGGTGTGTGAAGGAGTCAAGAGGTGTGAGGTAGGTGGGGGAGTGCAAGGGGGTGAGGGGGGATGCCGAGGTGGAGATGTAAACTGAAGTCGTGGAGTGTCGCGCTCGGGGCTCCGAGCCTTTAATTGACTACAGCAGTCTGACGGAGTCTTTTTGTGACTGTGACTTACAACGCATCAAAGCATGCGTACATACACACACACACGCACACACGCACACACACACACACACACGTTTCACATGATCTATTTGAAAGCTAACAGCTGAACCTCTGACAGCTGAGTGCTTCAGGAAGTGTTCTTGTCATGTTGAAATTCGAGTTCAGATCGGGCGCGAACCAATCCGAGCCAAACTGTGCACGTTCATCTACCAGCCTATAGAAATGCAGCATTTAACGATGCACTAATCAGTGCAGCCACACAGTGCGGCTGAAAGCGTGCGCTGATAATAAGGTGACTTCTAGGTTTGTAGTTTCTCAGTTCTGAGTTCATCACGTCCATGTCGTCTACACTCTGCGGTTTGAACTGTCGAGTTATTAAACATGTTGCTAGTCGAATGTCCCTCCATATCGTCACTTTCAGTTTTCAGTCCCTGATTTCCTGAGGAGTGATGAAATGTTATCCCGTAGATTAAAAGGATTTATAAACCTGGAACTGAAGTCTGACGTCAGCTGGTCGTCAGTCGGTGAGCGGCTGATTCCATCTTTTCATCTCAGTCTGCCGTTTGCTCCCTTCATCAGCTTGTGGTGTCGACAGGAAGTGAGCCATCAGATTGTAAATGAGCAGAGTAAACCGGGCCAATCAGGGCTAACCCCCTCCCCAATAGAAAGATGAAACCTGTCGCTCCGTCTCTTGACCCCCTCTCTTTCATCTCATTCCTCCACACAGCCTTTCATCTCTCTCTCCGTCTGTCATCGCCAGGAGAACGAGGGCACACAGGACTTTTTTATCCAGAATCCACCATCACCTGTGAGTGTGTGTCTGTTTCTACGTGTGTGTGTCAGTTTCTGTTATTTTCCCCTCCATTCAGCCATTTCTTCTTTCTCATTTTTCATCGCTCAGTAATCGTTTGATAAGGCTGTGATAAGCACAGTGCAGAAATCTCATAATAGATCTGAAATGTTGGGGTTGATTTGGAGCTAATTACGAGATCTTACCTCGGAATTCTGCACGCACTTCCTGGTGTGGAGTGTGATCAGTGGGAATGAGAAGGAATGCAGCGTGAACCTGTTTTAATTGGTTTTTAGACGACTCTCACATAAACTGTGAAATTGTGATAATCAACAGAGAGAACTGAATCCAGACATATTTCAACCAATGCAGAAAAGCTCTGTGTCACCAGTCCAGACACATGACATGTTTGTAGGTCAGAGTTTACCTGGGTCTTATTTTTATAGAATAATGACCCTGAAGACGACTGCTTAATGCTGCGCCCGACTTACCGAGCAGAAAGTTAAAGTCCGACCTAAAGTGATCCCCGTATGTGATACCTGGCTGAACCCTGTTCAGTGAACTATGACACCTGACTGTAACTATGACACCTGGCTGTAACTATAACACCTGACTGTAACTATGACACCTGACTGTAACTATGACACCTGACTGTAACTATAACACCTGACTGTAACTATAACACCTGACTGTAACTATGACACCTGACTGTAACTATAACACCTGACTGTAACTATAACACCTGACTGTAACTATGACACCTGACTGTAACTATAACACCTGACTGTAACTATGACACCTGACTGTAACTATAACACCTGACTGTAACTATGACACCTGACTGTAACTATAACACCTGACTGTAACTATGACACCTGACTGTAACTATAACACCTGACTGTAACTATAACACCTGGCTGTAACTATAACACCTGGCTGTAACTATAACACCTGGCTGTAACTATAACACCTGGCTGTAACTATGACACCTGACTGTAACTATAACACCTGACTGTAACTATAACACCTGGCTGTAACTATAACACCTGGCTGTAACTATAACACCTGGCTGTAACTATGACACCTGGCTGTAACTATGACACCTGGCTGTAACTATAACACCTGGCTGTAACTATAACACCGGAAACATTCAGACCTGGATCATTAACATCTGGATCATTAACATCTGGATTATTAACACCTGCATCATTAACACCTGCATCATTAACATCTTGATTACACATTGCCACAGAAACTAGCAGAAATACTTCTCCCCAACCCCTTGTTGCTGTGATTGGCCTGTTTGTTAGCATCCAATGGTTGGAGGGCTCTGGGGGTGTCATTACAGTGCTATCTCTGGTATACATTTTATTGGGTTGTTACCCTGGGAGTGAGGAGGATGGTTGGGTGACTGTTTGGGTGTTTGATGCCCTCCATCTTTCTCTGTCAGCATGACTTCTCCTCTGGCCCTAATCCTACCAGGTCACCAGCTGCTCTCACAGTGGCATCTCCTTGGGCACAACACACTTCCTCTCAGCACCTCCCCTCAATCACCCCCCTCCCCCCTCCCCACTCTCACCCCTAACCCCACTCCCACTCGGCTTGCTCTGTTGCCCCATGGACAGGCTGACGAGCGGATCGACCCATTGATTGACTGGATGAATCACAAGAGATGCAGAAAACAGCGCTCAGTGTATGTGTGTGATTCTGTATGGCGTCTCAGAAAGCTCAGAGTTGTTGTGAAATGGCAAGGTTTGAGACTTCAACATCTCAGAGTTGTTGTGAAATGGCAAGGTTTGAGCCGCTGGTTGAAGATCATGCAGCCTTATCATCGTAAGCACACTTGGCGTTTGTTTACTCTGAGACAAATCAGTCAGTTTGAGAAGACTGGGCTGCTATTGGCTCGTGAGAGGAGCGGTAGGAGGCGGGGCAAAGATGAAGCTGCAGTTGCAGATTGATTGACATATTTAGTCGAAAAGCAGATGCATGGAGTGCTGCATGGGTGTTAGTGAAAATTACTTTGGTAATTCGTCCTTCTGGTGCTCTTCAGTGCGGGGATCCAACTAAGAAGTTTTCGAAAAAGTCTGAGGCACTCAGAGGGTTAAGTATAAAAAGCCTTTCATTCATCTGGGCTAAAAGTTCATAAAAACATGGCAACATGTTTCAGCCATATAGGCCTTCATCAGGGCAGATACAAAAGGCTGCCAAGCTACTTCCTTTAAAGGTTTACAGCCAGTCACACAATCAGTAGCTGTCACATGGCTTAGCAAAAAGGGTTACACATTTAAATAAATAAAGTTAAACATCAAAATGTATACATGACACCAAGGTAGATGAGAATAACAATATTGTAAAGTGACTAAATATACAAGCAAATTAAAAGTCAAAAGTGCTGAAAAGCTAAAAAACAAAACAAAGACACCTAGAGGAAAGGAGAAGAGTCCAGTTCCCCATTTAGACCTGGATATTGCATAGCTGACATATTTCTCAGCCAGTGAATTTATAGAAAGATGATTGGACCATGCTAGGTTACTTTGCGATGAATAACTGGTCCGCATCTCAAATTTTTCAACAGTGATGCTCGGCCACACGTTTGTCTCTTCCTGTGGTGTTATTATTGATCAAAGCAATAAGGGACTTGAGTTCCCCTCCTTGTGACCATCTTGGGTAGATTGAAGGGATATGTGTCGGACTGTTAGTGTCCTGAAGGTTAACGTAGATATAATCCTGTTTCTACTGCACTCACAGCACACATCAGAGAGCGTCACTGAGCGAGCTGCCGGCTGTTGTTGTTGGTGACAGCGCACACTGGCATCATGTTTGTCTCCCCTCCAACCACGAGCTGTGACTGGATGCTGCTGACTGTCGCCTCCATCCCTCTGACGCAGCGACGGCCTGTCACTGTCCTCTTTGAGACCCGTCTGCTTCTGAATTTAGAAGAATCAATAAGCTGCCACTCGGCGTGGAGGACTTCATTCTAGTAACAATCAAACGACATCGACTTGTTTCATACCAATAAAAACACCATATAATGGATAATGTGTGAAGACATGAAGCAGACACTTTGTGAATGAACACATCACATGGATCATCGTGTTCAAACATGTGGTATCGAAGAGTATCAGAGTTGTTAAGGTGTGCTATGTTGTGAACACTGTGGAGCCGAATGGTGAAAACGTCTTGCTCCAATATTATCACAGTCAGACATTTTTCTATCCTCAATGAAAAAAGCACCGCGAACGAGTCATTTACTCCAAAAGAAAACAGACGGAGGCGTGTGTGTTTATTGTCTTGGTGTGTGTGTGTATTTTTGGTGTGTGTGTGAGTGTGTATATTCTTGATGTGTGTGTGTGTTTACTGTCTTCATGTGTGTGAGTTTGTGTGTATATTCTTAGTATGTGTGTGTGTGTGTGTGTGTGTGTGTGTGTGTGTGTGTGTGTGTGTGTGTGTGTGTGTGTGTGTGTGTGTATTTACTGTCTTGGGCCCAGTCCCATTTCACCACTTAGCCCTACCCCTCGTTTTGGAGTGCCACTGAACCCCTTAGAACAGAGCTGCAAGGGCTAGTGGTGAAATCCTTCCCCTACGAAATGGGACAACCCTTCCAGAGCCTCATACATCATCAGTAGTTGTCGACTGCAATGACTTAATAAGACGCAACGAAGTAACTGGTCTTTCCCGAAAATGCCGACGTTAGCTGTGTTACTGTCCCTTACGTGGGCTATGGGCAACTTCATGAATTTGTCAGCAACATCTCTGAGAAATCGGATGAGGAGAAGACGTCTACGACACCTGGCCGCAGCAGCGGATCAGGTTATGGTATGTTCGATAAACTTTGTAAACTTTAATTAGGATAAACCGCAAATAACTGTTGTTGTTGTTGTTAGCATAGCTACACAACATGCTAGCGAGATAGCTGTGAACTGTTAGACAAACATTAGTGCGGAAAATGATATAAGATAAACATTAACATTGAACATACGTCTGTGTTTGTGATACACACGTAATGTACAACAAATGTATGTTGACAGTATTGATGTGTATGTATGTAACGTCTTTGTGAAATAAGATAGATAGTTACTTTATTGATCCCGAGGGAAATTCAAAGCATCCAGTAGCAGGTTACAAAGACGTACATGACATAAAACATTTGTTACAAATTAAACCACAAAACCGACCCCCCTCCCCCTCCCATACATATATATTAACCTGAAAAAAAGATTTAAAGAATACCCCTAGATGAATCAAACTTAAACTGTGCAATTAAACATAGACTTATACAAGAAATGTACATAACCCGTGCAGGGATAAAAATATATGTGACATTTAAACAAGAACCTATAAACAGTTGAGGGAAAAAATCTGTAATTAGACCTGAATATAAAAAATGTGTGTACAAAAGTGTTTACCTTCTGAAGTTGTGTTGTTTATATATGTACAGCAATGTTTAGAAAAGCAGATAGTGCAGAGTTATCAAATACAGACATTAAATAACAGGCAGTGCAAACATTAAATTAAAGGTGCTATGTAAGTAATTGAGGTAATCATTAAAGTGTCCAACTAGAGGCTGACTCTTGGGGCAGCTGTGAAGATGGGAAAATGAGCATATGATTGTGTTGTTAGGGGAGATTTACTAGTAAAAGCACTTCCAATTCAGACGAATGATGTTAATATATTTTCTTCTCCAGACTGATCATCCCAGGTCATACTGTGTGTTTAACCACAACGTACCCATCCTGCGTCTGTGGTTCAACGTAGAGGCTGAGCTGAAGCAGGACTTTTGCCTCAGCAGAAGCGCCATGCATGGTCTGCAGAGACTACTACGGAGGGAACATGACCATGGCTGGGGTAATGAGCTGGAGGTCCTCATCTATGTCTATTGGCTTGCTCATGGACTATCGTACAGAGTCGTATCGAGGGTCTTCAGTGTACCAAAATCAACTGTTCACCGTGTAATCCACAAAGTTGCCCAAAACATTTGGATGAATTTGAAGCGAGCTATCTTTTTCCCCCAGGCAGGAGAGCTTCATGCTGTTGGCCAGGGATTTGCTCAACTATCAGGAAGCCCTTCATTCAGCAACGTTGTGGGTGCAATAGATTGTAGCCATATCAGAATTAAAGCCCCTCTACAGCACCGGATTGACTATTTAAATTACAAAGGCTTTTTTTCTATTAACATGTAGGTGATTTGTGATTCAGATGCAAGGTTTCTTGATATCTTTGTTGGCTATCCAGGGTCGGTTCATGACACAAGAATCATGAAGAATAGCAGCTTCTACAGGGCAATATGGTACCCTCCCACAGGCTACATCCTTCCTGGCGATGGTGGCTATCCCTGTTTGGACACGCCCATTACGTTGATCACACCTTACAAGGTGCCGATCAATGGCCAAATACAGGGTCGCTTTAATCATTTCCATTCGAAAGGCCGCAGCGTGATTGAATGGGCTTTTGGAATGATGAAGACAAGATGGAGGTCTACACTATTTCGTGCCTTGGCGGTTCAACACACATTTGCACCCGTTGTTATTGCGTCCTGTGCCTTTCTCCACAATGTGTGTCTGGATAACGGGGACGTTCTAGAACGGGGACATTCTAACATCTGAATAATCTTATTAACAATATGCATTAAGTTCTATTATATTTTTTCAATTAACCGTTCAAACAGGCCTAACAATCGTTCAGTTTTGGCTTCACTCTTCTCATGGCGCATCTGCTCTTTTGCGCTCTCCTCTATGAGGAAATTCAACAAGGAGTTCTTCTTCTTTTTTGGGGGGTATGTGTTGGGGGACTCGGGCTAGCCATGGGAGAGGCTGCTGAGTCTGATGTGCCTGAGGTGGTGCTGCATGTGGACTCAACCATCTCCTGGAAGACAACAAAACAAGAGTTATGTACCAGAAATGGCTATTACGACCAGGGGTCGTAACAGTGTTTACAATATATGTATGCGACAAAACACACAAGAAACAAAACAGCTTTATCAATTACAAGATCACCTTGACTAACCATGTATCCCTCCTGATTAAGAAATTGAAAGTCAATATAATTCCATGCTACAGATTTAAAAACATATATATATTAAATTGTAGCAGTAATTGTAGCCAATCTTAAAACCTTACCAGGAGAATTGCTGTTGGATCAGCATCACCAAAAGATGCGACCACTACAGGAGGATCCATTGAAAGCCTTGCACCCAAAACCTCATGCATGTCGCCAAAGAACTGCCAGGTGGCAGCCGTTACCTCGCCCGCATCCGTTCCTGATCCAGTTCTTGGGGTTTTTAGCTCCTGCAATGAACACAAACATATGCACACATTGTTGTAACTATCACCGTGCAAAAACCTGTCACAAAAACACACTGTGATTGTTTATAAGATTATCTATCCATATTTTATGGTCACACACTTAACTATTTACATGTTATCTCCATCATGTGAAAATCAATGCACCCTGCATGTAAATATTGTAGAAACTATCCTACTCATGTGAATACACCTGTGTTCCATGATTACATGGTTTACTCATGTATGTTTCAGCATCTTTTGCACTACTTGTCGTTCTGTTTACCTTGTACTTTTTCTTGAGGTTTTCCCACTTCTTTGACACCTGTTTGGGTGTGATCTTGCCCTCAATGGCCAGTTCTTTGATCAACGTCCTGTATTATAACAAAATACAGAGTTATGTTAGCAGAATCAAACACTATAAACACAACACAGGCGTTTGTATGCAGTTAAACACATTTTAAAACAAATGACTCACTCCCAAAGTGGTCTAGCAGCGCTCTTCGACCTCAGGAAACGTTGCTCATTTGCAGACTGAAACCTTATGAGCTGTCTGGTTTGCTGAGGAGTCCCTGGAATGATGGAAACGATATATCCTTGTAACATTGTTCAGACCGTAACCCTACTGTGGTAATGATGGTATTCAACCGATCAAACAAATAGAAAGCATAATGGTGCCGGTAACACAACAGTTCATAATGGTGCTCTGTGGCCTACTGCTATTAATGAGGCAGTAATAAATGCAGAACCGTTGTTGCTAGCTTCAGTTACATTTCGGGAGTCATATAACTTCAAACTTGGGGGGTTTTGCCATGGGAATGTATCAAAATAGTGAACTGTCATGCACAAACTGAGACGCAACAATGTAACGTTAGTCAGCTGAGCGGCGCTAGTTAGTTAGCGATCGAGACACCAGCATACTACGAACACTTTTCTTCCCGTCTTTTCTAAAGAAACGGACCATAGTACATTGGAACATTATTTTACTAAGATGATGTTAATGTTGTCATAATTTTCAGATCTCATAAACGAAGGAAAAATAAGCGTCTCTTTTGCAGTTGTCATTTTGCCGTTGATGATGCGCAGTGCATTCTGGGAAATGACTCTATTTGGAGTGCGCCTCCGAGGAATCTCATTTTAAAGGGCCAAGTAGCCCTAACACTTCACCCTATCCCTCCGCTGCAACAAGAATTGGGACACCCTACCCCTACACGTGCACGCGCAAAATGTAGGGGTAGGGCTGAGTGGTGAAATGGGACTGAGCCACGGTGTGTGTGAGTTTGTGTGTATACTTTTAGTGTGTGTGTGTGTGTGTGTGTGTGTGTGTGTGTGCGTGCGCGCGCGTGTGCGTGCGCGTGCATGTGTGTGTGTGTGCGTGTGTGCGTGTGTGTTTGTGTGAATTCTTGGTGTGTGTGTGTGTGTTTACTGTCTTGGTGTGTGTGTGTGTGTGTATATTCTTAGTATGTGTGTGTGTGTGTGTGTGTGTTTTTTTACTGTCTTGGTGTGTGTCCTGTCTTAACACCATGCTCTTACATTTCTCCTGGCTCTTTTCTAGCATTGTAAACTTCTTTTTCCTCCTCCCTTTGTTCTTCTCTTGTTTTGTTTCTCCTCGTCTTTTCTCTCTATCTCTCTCCTCTTTGTTGTTGGCTCATTCTCCTCCTCGCCCCCTCTCGCCCTCTCTCCAGCCCCCTCCTAAATCTCAGATTAAAGGAATGATGCAAACTCCTCGCCTCTTTCTCATCCTTGATCCTTTCCGAGCGACTCAACTTGCCGGCGGCCCCGGGAAGTCGAGAAGGCGTCTTTTTATAGCTGATGTAGAAACAAGCAGCAACACACATGCTTTTAATATCCATGTGCACAACAAAATGTGGCATTAAGCTGTGCATACATCCCGCCCTGCAGTATCAGGTCACAGAGCGCCATCCACGGCGCTCCACCAGTCTGAGCTTTAAAAAACATTCAAAGTCAACACAGTGAAAAAAGTCCTACAGGACTTAAACAGTTTCCATCATAAACACCTGCTTTGTTCTTTAACAATGTCACAGGACGTCTCTCTACTAGAAAGTCAGGGGGTCGATACCCAGCTCCTGCATCCACCTTTCTGATGTGTCCTTGGACAAGACACTCATCACACTGCTTCATATACTGATGAGCTCTTTACTCAGCAGCCTCTACCATCAGTGTGTGAATGTATATGAATGGATGAGTTAATACTGATGGACTCTTTATTCAGCAGCCTCTACCATCAGTGTGTGAATGTGTATGAATGGATGAGTTAATGCAGATGGACTCTTTACTCAGCAGCCTCTACCATCAGTGTGTGAATGTGTATGAATGGATGAGTTAATATTGATGGTCTCTTTACTCAGCAGCCTCTACCATCAGTGTGTGAATGTGTATGAATGGATGAGTTAATGCAGATGGACTCTTTACTCAGCAGCCTCTACCATCAGTGTGTGAGTGTGTATGAATGGATGAGTTAATATTGATGGTCTCTTTACTCAGCAGCCTCTACCATCAGTGTGTGAATGTGTATGAATGGATGAGTTAATGCAGATGGACTCTTAACTCAGCAGCCTCTACCATCAGAATAATGGTACAGAGAAAATTATTTCATCAGGCAGAGCAAAAATGAGATCAGCAGGGGGCGAGTGACATAGATAAGAAGTGACGAGAGTGCAGATAAATACAAAGCAGTGAAACTGAGAAATTAGTCGATATCAGATTGTTTCACAGCGTTACACTCTGAAGAACTTATAAACTATGCTCTCCGCTCTTTGCGTGTCTCTGCTTACTGTGTGTGTGTGTGTGTCTCTACCCGCTGTGTGCGTGTCTCTGTTTGCTGGGTGTGTCTTTACCTGATGCGTGTGTATCTGCCCACTGTGTGTTTCTGTGTGTGTGTGTGTCTCTGCCCTGCCCACTGTGTGTGTGTGTGTGTGTGTGTGTGTCTCTGCCCACTGTGTATGTCTCTGCCCGCTGTGTGTGTGTCTCTGCCCACTGTGTGTGTGTCTCTACCCCCTCTTTGCGTGTCTCTGCTTGCTGTGTGCGTCTCTACCCGCTGTGTGTGTGTCTCTGCCCACTGTGTGTGTCTCTGCCCACTGTGTGTGTCTCTGCCCACTGTGTGTTTCTCTGCCCACTGTGTGTGTTTCTCTGCCCACTGTGTGTGTGTCTCTACCCGGTGTGTGTGTGTCTCTACCCGATGTGTGTGTGTCTCTGTTTGCTGTGTGTGTCTCTGCCCACTGTATGAGTGTCACTGCCACTGTGTGTGTGTGTGTCTCTGCCCACTGTGTGTGGCAATTGTGGTATTCACTGGATTAAGAAATCACAGTCGATCACAGAGTGAACTCTGACGTCATGCCCACAGCTGATTGGAGCTCTTAGTTAAGGTGGAGGTTATAAAAACAGCCGTCTAATGTTGAGAAGTTCAGACCACCGAACAGCTGTAGAAATGTGAACGTCACAGGAGGTCATATCTGCTCGCGTGACGGCTGCTGATAGTCACCTGAAGTTTGACAGGAAGTCAGATCTGCTCGCTTCACGGCCGCTGATGGTCACCTGAAGTTTGACAGGAAGTCAGATCTGCTCGCTTCACGGCTGCTGATGGTCACCTGAAGTTGGTCAGGAGTTCAGAGTGAAAAGGAGGACACTCCTCCATCACAGTCACAAGAATGGACTCCTCTCCGTCTCATGAGTCAGTAAACTGTTGATCTGGAGTCTCTGCTGCACGCTGTGATCCTTCAGTGCCAGCTGAGAACAATGAAGGTTTGAATAATGATGAAGAGAATGCCTAGCGAATAAGAAAAGATAATCTGAGGGATCGAGCGTCACACACACACACACACACACACACACACACACACACACACACACACACACACACACACACACACACACACAGAGAGATGTGTTTGTTATGGCAGGGTGAGATCTGGCCTGCGGGTGGCTGCAGATTAAAAAGTCCTCGTCCCGAGCCTTCAATGATTCTCAGAGATTTAAGGATGAATTTGAGAGCCTTCAAAGAGCTTTGGTACGCCTTTCAGACGGCGTTTGACGAGAGATGGCAGCAGGGAGATAGAGAGGCTCTGAGAGAAGTTCCACTCTGCATCAGATTTGGTTAAATTACACGAGACAGGCAGCAAGTCACAGCGGGCGAGAGGAAACAGGTCAGCACGGAGGACGTGTTTAGATATGAGACGATGTTGATGAAAGTTTTTACACCGTGCTTGATTGGATATTAAAGTTCCTGCAGAGCTCTGTGTGTGTGTCCACATGAGAGAGACATTAATGTGAGTTTGACAGTCAGTGAAGGTCTGAGAGACTTCACAGGACGTACTGTGACCACACACTCTGTAACTGTCAACTTCAAATAAATCTGCCCCCATTCAGATTACCTTTCAGCTCCACGCACGCCCCACCATCCACCAGCCAATGTGTTGCTGCTGTCTCATGAAGATAGTGATGCCAGGGTGTAAGATGGTGGCTCTCATGGCAAAGGATGCAGAGCGGCAGTGTGTGTGGACTGTGGATTATCAATTCTGTTTCCTGAGCTGTAGATTTAGAAAGTAAAAATCTGGTTGAAAAAATAATGTTTCATCCTGCTGGACAGATAACGTTCAGCGTGGAGAGGAAGCAGAGGAGACTGAAGGATGACTGAGATGTTCCTCTCAAATTAAAGACACAAATCACAGATCAGGAGCTCAAATAAACCTTAAACCAATAAATCTGAACAAATAGATCCAACCTGTGTGTATCTCCATATGAGAGGCGAACAAACAGGTGATCACAGCAGAGGTGAGGACAGAAAAGGTGAGGACAGCAGAGGTGAAGACAGAAAAGGGTAGGACAGCAGAGGGGAGGACAGAACAGGTGAGTACAACAGAGGTGAGGAGAGAAAAGGGGAGGACAGAAGAGGTGAGGACAGAAAAGTGGAGGACAGCAGAGGTGAAGACAGAAAAGGGGAGGACAGCAGAGGGGAGGACAGCACAGGTGAGTACAACAGAGGTGAGGACAGCAGAGGTGAGGACAGAAAAGGGGAGGACAGAACAGGAGAGGAAAGAAGAGGTAAGGACAGAAAAGGGGAGAACAGCAGAGGTGAGGACAGCACAGGTGAGAACAGCACAGGTGAGGACAGAAAAGGGGAGGACAGAAGAGGGGAGGACAGGAGAGGACAGAAGAGGTGAGGACAGAAAAGGGGAGGACAGCAGAGGTGAAGACAGAAAAGGGGAGGACAGCAGAGGGGAGGACAGCACAGGTGAGTACAACAGAGGTGAGGACAGCAGAGGTGAGGACAGAAAAGGGGAGGACAGAACAGGAGAGGAAAGAAGAGGTGAGGACAGAAAAGGGGAGGACAGCAGAGGTGAGGACAGCACAGGTGAGGACAGAAGAGGTGAGGACAGCAGGGGAGAGGACAGGAGAGGACAGAAGAGGTGAGGACAGGAGAGGACAGAAGAGGTGAGGACAGAAAAGGGGAGGACAGCAGAGGTGAAGACAGAAAAGGGGAGGACAGCAGAGGGGAGGACAGCACAGGTGAGTACAACAGAGGTGAGGACAGCAGAGGGGAGGACAGAAAAGGGGAGGACAGAACAGGAGAGGAAAGAAGAGGTGAGGACAGAAAAGGGGAGGACAGCAGAGGTGAGGACAGCACAGGTGAGGACAGAAGAGGTGAGGACAGAAAAGGGGAGGACAGCAGAGGTGAAGACAGAAAAGGGGAGGACAGCAGAGGGGAGGACAGCACAGGTGAGTACAACAGAGGTGAGGACAGCAGAGGTGAGGACAGAAAAGGGGAGGACAGAACAGGAGAGGAAAGAAGAGGTGAGGACAGAAAAGGGGAGGACAGAAGAGGTGAGGACAGCACAGGTGAGGACAGCTGAGGTGAGGACAAAACAGGAGAAGACAGAAGAGGTGAGGGCAGAAGAGGTGAGGACAGAAAAGGGGAGGACAGCAGAGGTGAGGACAGCACAGGTGAGGACAGAAGAGGTGAGGACAGAAGAGGTGAGGACAGCAGAGGTGAGGACAGCACAGGAGAGAACAGAAGAGGTGAGGACAGCAGAGGTGAGGACAGAAAAGGAGAAGACAGAAGAGGTGAGGACAGAAGAGGTGAGGACAGCACAGGTGAGGACATCAGAGGGGAGGGCAGCACAGGTAAGTACAACAGAGGTGAGGACAGAAGAGGTGAGGACAGCAGAGGTGAGGACAGAAAAGGGGAGGACAGCACAGGTGAGGACATCAGAGGGGAGGGCAGCACAGGTAAGTACAACAGAGGTGAGGACAGAAGAGGTGAGGACAGCAGAGGTGAGGACAGAAAAGGGGAGGACAGCACAGGTGAGGACAGAAAAGGGGAGGACAACACTGGAGAGGACAGAAAAGGGGAGGACAGCAGAGGTGAAGACAGAAAAGGGGAGGACAGCAGAGGGGAGGACAGCACAGGTGAGTACAACAGAGGGGAGGACAGCACAGGTGAGTACAACAGAGGTGAGGACAGCAGAGGTGAGGACAGAAAAGGGGAGGACAGAACAGGAGAGGACAGCAGAAGTGAGGACAGCACAGGCTAGGACAGAAGAGGTGAGGACAGAAAAGGTGAAGACAGAAAAGTGGAGGACAGCAGAGGTGAGGACAGAAAAGGGGAGGACAGAAAAGGGGAGGACAGAAAAAGGGCGGACAGCACAGGAGAGTACAGAAGAGGTGAGGACAGCAGAGGTGAGGACAGTACAGGTGAGTACAGAAGAGGTTAGGACAACACAGGTGATCACAACAGAGGTGAGGACAGAAGAGGTGAGAACAGCAGAGGTGAGGACAGCAGAGGTGAGGACAACACAGGAGAGGACAGAAGAGGTGAGGACAGAAAAGGGGAGGACAGCACAGGAGAGGACAGAAAAAGGGAGGACATCACAGGAGAGGACAGAAGAGGTGAAGACAGAAAAGGTGAGGACAGAAAAGTGGAGGACAGCAGAGGTGAGGACAGAAAATGGGAGGACAGAAGAGGTGAGGACAGAAAAGGTGTGGACAGAAAAGGGGAGGACAGAAGAGGTGAGGACAGAAAAGGGGAGGACAACACAGGAGAGGACAGAAGAGGTGAGGACAGCAAAGTACCAGATCCTACTTCATGTTTGACACCTCTGTTACTTTAAAAAACGTAAAAACTCCTAACTTTCCCCGTGATTGAGTAGTATGTGGAACAAAGTCTGTGTGAAATCTACTGTAACCATTTCCACCAGGTGACACTGCTTCCCGCACTGTGGACGCAGCTGCTCAGAGAAACACAGTCCTCCTGCTCCTGCTCCTCGTCTTCCTCCTCATCCTCCTCCTGCTACTGCCAATGCTCCTCCTCCTCTTCCTCCTCCTCCTGCTCCTGCCACTGCTCCTCCTCTTTATCCTCCTCCTCCACCTCATTCTCCTCCTGCTACTGCCACTGCTCCTCCTCCTCTTCCTCCTGCTCCTGCTACTGCTCCTCTTCCTCTTCCTCCTGCTCCTGCTCCTCTTCCTCCTGCTACTGCTACTGCTCCTCCTCATCCTCCTCCTGTTACTGCCCCTCCTCCTCCTCCTCTTGCTCCTCTTCCTCTTCCTCCTCCTCCTCCTCTTGCCCCTCCTCCTCCTCTTCCCGCTCCTCCTGCAGTTCATGTGTCTTTTGGAATGTGAGGTTTCTTTTCTCCTCTTTCCCTCTCTGCACCGAGAAAATAAACACATGAAACGTGAGGTCTGGGGCCCCGTGGACTGTGTGTGTGTGTGTGTGTGTGTGTGTGTGTGTGTGTGTGTGTGTGTGTGTGTGTGTGTGTACAGCTGGCTGTAGTGCTTGCAGTGGGTGGATTTTTTGGGGGGAGCTGATGAGAGATAGAGAACAGCTGTGACCTATTTTCTCCTCTCCTCTCTCCCTCCTCTTCTCCTCGTCCTGTGCCTCCTTCTCTCCTCTTTCCTTTCTCCTCTTCTCTTCCTAGAGCTTCCTGCTCTCTTCATCCCTGATCCTTTTTCTCTCCTCTCTCCGTCTTTCTCTCCTCGTCTCTGAGCCTCCCTCTCTCCCTTCTCCTCTACTAGTCCTGTGCTTCCTTCTCGCCTCTCTCCCTCCTTCTCTCCTCCCCCTTTAGCCTCCTTCTCTCCCTCCTCTTCTCTCCGTCCCTTAGGCTCCTTGTCTCTTCTCTCTCTCCTTCTCTCCTCCTCTCAGAGCATCCTCCTTCATTCTTCATCCCTGAGCCTCCTTCAGGAGCCGCGGCCTCCTTGCTGCTTTGCAGAGTCGCTGCCGCCAGCAGAGGAGTCATTAAAAGGTTCCTGGCAAACCTGAAGACACACACACACACACACACACACACACACACACACACACACACACACACACACACACACACACACACACATATCTCGTGAGAGTCCGGACCTGACCCACCACCACATCTGGATTTGGTAAAGCTGCACACTGTAAGGAATGTGCTGTGTGTGTCTGTGTGTGTGTGTCTGTGTGTGTGTGTGTGTGTGTTTCAGGTATGTAAATACAGTCCGAGTCAGAGTTTCTGTTTGTGGTTACAGTGTTTTTTAAACAGGAAAAGGGGCGTGGTTAATATAAGCTGATCATAACAGATGGAGCCGGACAGGAAGTCAGACAAGGAATTGACATGAGGAGGAGTGACCTCTGACCCCTAACTCATACTCTATGCAGACCTCTGATTATATACAGAGGAACAGTAACACACTCTTTATATTTGATATCAGCACAGAGTTCAGTCTGCAGCAGCACACTGATACCCAGAGACACAGTCTGACTCTGTGGGTGATTAGCCAGGCCTGGGGCAGGGAGGGGGGGGTCATCCTGCTGACGCCCAATCAGGAGGGACAAATGGCGAGCAATCTCTCTTTATCCCAACTGCTGCGATAAGAATAGCACCCAGTAATGTTGGAGGGTTTGCTGAGAGGAAATCAAACACACACACACACACACACACAGACACGGGGTGACACAAGCGAGCATGTGTGTCACAGAGCATGCACAGTGTCCTCTGCCTCCTCTCTCCCAGTGGGCGATGGATGGGTGGAGGCTGAGCGCTGAGCAGGAGGTGTTAAACTGATCCAGGAATAAACACAGTTTCTGTTAGAGCTCAATCACATAGAAACGCCTCTGGCTCACACCTCTCACTCCCCGGGGCCGTGACGGATCTGTGAGAGTGTGTGTGTGTGTGTGTGTGTGTGTGTGTGTGTGTGTGTGTGTGTGTGTGTGTGTGTGTGTGTGTGTGTGTGTGTGTGTGTGTGTGTGTGTGAGTCTGTGCGTGTGTGCACGTGTGTCACTGTTGGTGTGGATGTGGTACTCACACTGTGGCTGTAAAGAGTGAGCACAGCATCCAAGGACAGAGCAGAGAGCCAGCCTGAGGGACGACACACACACACACGCACGCACGCACGCACACACACACACACACACACACACACACACACACACACACACACACACACACACACACACACACACATTTAGGCCAGCACTGCTGGATGGAGCCAATAGGATTAAAGCAGCAGCATGACCTTCACAGACGGCGGTTAACGGAGGAGGAAGAGTTGGTTTATTGTTGTTTTTATTCAGCTGTGAGGTCACACAGACGGAGGACAGTCTGCTCAGGCTTTATGGTAGCTCTCTGCACTCAGAGGACAGAATGAACTTTACACACAGGTTGAACTCAGTCGTGCACCCTGTTAGAATAACACCGAATTCACACGGTTTTGCTCTGTTGGACGGCTCGCACCCATTCACACTGGATCCGTTTCTGCGACGTCAGCGCAGCAGAGCGCACCCATGACACATCACAGGAGAACTACAAGATCCCGCGGGAATTAAGAGAAAAACATGCAAACAACATGTTGCTTTGTCTTTCTGAGGATGCATTGTTGTTAATTCAGTTCCTGTTTTGACGTAATGTTGATAAAGTGATGAAAAATATGATCGCCAGTCCGTATATTGTGTTTTATTTTGAAATTGACCGGATGCTCTGTGTGTTTCCTTGTCTGACTTCCTGTCTGAGCTGTCATATTCTGTTCAGCTTGACGCATGCCTGCAGCGTACTCAGGTGAAAATAGACTCGCTGCGTATTTGAAACGGAGCAGAGCGTAGTGCCGTTGGTGACTCGCACCGGAGACGGACCGCAGCGCGCGCTGTGTGAACACAATGATTGACTAGAGTGGAAGCTAAGTACAACGTAGTGCGCTGCGCTGACGGACCGCGGCACGAACGGAGTATGTGTGAATTGGGCTTAAGTCTCCACCACACTGTCCACAGGGACGTCCACTGATCAACTGTGGGACACTCTTTTGAGCTGATGAGCAGAGCCATTCTTGTTTTGATGAGCCTTTGTGTTTAGTGTTGTGTAGGCTGTATGCCGGTGGTGGTAAGGATGAGGGGCTGTTGTTGAAAGAAAAGATACTCTGAGGCTGCGAGGTCACACTGTCAACAATCCAAAACACTCATCACTGGAGACATGAAGAAATGAGCCACGATTCCTCCTTATGGCAGGAGTGATGACACGATGAGAGCCAAGTGCTTCTTGTTACAGTGACCTAGCTCAGCCTGCCACGCCCTCCACTGCGCGCACACACACACACACACACACACACACACACACACACAGACACACACACACACACACACACACACACACACACACACACACACACACAGACACACACACACACACAGACACACACACACACACACACACACACCCACACACACACACACACACACACACACACACACAGACACACACACACACAGACACACACACACACACACACACACACACACACACACACACACACTGTCAGAGAGAAACAGAAAGATCAAAAAGTGACAATGAAAAACTAAACACCAAACCAAATATCAGCATGCTAATTGTGTGCTGGTAAGTGTTAGACTGCTGCTAATTTTACCTTGATCCGATCTTCATATGAGTCTTAATGTGTGTATTTCCTGAGTGCACATCAAGCCAGTAGAAGGTTGTTGTCGGGAGTGTTTGGACTCTGATGGTTAAGTGGGAGCATATGTTCACCGTGCTGCTGTCAGAGCGTCCTGATCTCCTGATGCAGAGCTCTGCTCAGTCCCTGCAGCCGTGTGTGAGGCTGTTCATTCCCTGTGATTCCAAACTTTTAGGACATGCAGTAGTTTACTTTTGATCCTGCACGTAAACACCCTCAGATATTCTTATTAGACTAATGCTGTGTGTGTGTGTGTGTGTGTGCAGCTGCCTGATCGCTGCAGCAGCATCAGGAACCTCAAAGAACACGCAGACCCCCACCACTGAAATCAGACAGATGTTCACAGTCCTCTGACACTCCATGAAACAGTTGGAAGTTTATTCACACACCTGCTCCTGGTGCAGGTAAGGCTCTACGATGTTCAGATATTCATGACAGAGAGAGAAGCGCTGCGCAACAATCGTCTTTGAAGGGTCCCAGAAAGTGGACACGTCCACCACATCAGTGTCTTCAAAGATACAGAGACCTGCAGCAGCAGTTTCTGAGCCAGGAGGGAGTCCATGACTCTGCTTCAGGAGAGAGTCAGTGTGTCGGAAAAATAACTGAAGCATGATAAATGTTAAGCTGCTGATATGTTTATATGAACTGAAACATTATAAATGTTGATTTAGATTTCAAACCTCTCTCTGAATCCTCTGTGATTTTATGAAGTGTGCAGGAGAAAAGAGAAAAAAAACAGATTTTGAATTCAGCCTTCAAAGATTTTCTGTTGTCTTTAATTTCCTGTCTGATCTGTTGGCTTCCTCTTGTTGCAGCGTCGCTTCAAAGTGTGCTCAGATCCATTAAAGAGCTCCTTTCTTCCAACATTACTGACGACGGTGTAGCTCTGTCAGGCTGTTTGAAGACAATCTCGTCTCTAAACAAAGCAGGTACAATATCAAGGTGTGCATATTAAAGATAATGGTGCTTTAAAGCTTCCTGAACAGAGCTGCAGGCCCGGAGGGAGCGTGTCTGACATGTTACTAATGTCTGCCTCAGGCCTCTGCTGCACGTTGTCTCACCTGTGCAGGCCTCTCTCTGCTACATGTTGTCTCACCTGTGCAGGCCTCTCTCTGCTACATGTTGTCTCACCTGTGCAGGCCTCTCTCTGCTACATGTTCTCTCACCTGTGCAGGCCTCTCTCTCTGCTACATCTTCTCTCACCTGTGCAGGCCTCTCTCTCTGCTACATCTTCTCTCACCTGTGCAGGCCTCTCTCTGCTACATGTTGTCTAACCTGTGCAGGCCTCTCTCTGCTACATGTTGTCTAACCTGTGCAGGCCTCTCTCTCTGCTACATGTTCTCTCACCTGTGCAGGGCTCTTCTTCGGATTTTGCTGTTTTATTTTCTTCTTAAAGTTTTAAAGATTCAGGTGACCCTGAATGTGTCAGTCAGCTGTTTAAGTTTGTTTTTATTGTGACTCACTTCTGGAGGTCATAAACATACCCCTCCTCTTACTCACTCTCTTGGCTTTATTTGCATTGACATGGTATCTGAAAAACGTCTATTCAAAACACATTGCAGAGTGCGTTGAGGAAAAGTTTTTTTTTGCTGTCTCCGACCCCACGAAGGCTTCACGCCACATTAAGAGTCGTCTCGCCATGTTTGCAGAGAGAGCATCGTGTTTGGACGTCACTTTGTTCAGAGAACTCACAGACCTCACCTTACCAGAGTGCATGTTACCAGAGTCCACGTTACCAGAGTCCACGTTGCCAGAGTGCACGTTGCCAGAGTGAACGTTACCAGAGTCCACATAACCAGAGTGCACGTAACCAGAGTGCACGTAACCAGAGTGCACGTTACCAGAGTGCACGTAACCAGAGTGCACGTTACCAGAGTGCACGTTGCCAGAGTGCACTTTACCAGAATCCACATAACCAGAGTGCACGTAACCAGAGTGCACGTTACCAGAGTGCACGTAACCAGAGTCCACGTTACCAGAGTGCACATAACCAGAGTCCACATTACCAGAGTGCACGTTGCCAGAGTGCACGTTGCCAGAGTGCACGTTACCAGAGTCCACGTAACCAGAGTGCACGTAGCCAGAGTGCACGTTGCCAGAGTGCACATAACCAGAGTCCACATTACCAGAGTCCACGTAACCAGAGTGCACATAACCAGAGTGCACATAACCAGAGTGCACATAACCAGAGTCCACGTTACCAGAGTGCACGTTGCCAGAGTGCACGTTACCAGAGTCCACGTAACCAGAGTCCATGTTACCAGAGTGCACGTAACCAGAGTGCACGTTACCAGAGTGCACGTAACCAGAGTGCACATTACCAGAGTGCACGTTACCAGAGTCCACGTAACCAGAGTGCACATTACGAGTTCATCAAAGGTCATTACAAAGTTCATCTGATCTGAATATGACAGACCCAGCTGAAAGGGGGCAACATCTGAATGAATCTATGTTGAAGGACTCATGTGGAGAAACGTGATCCTTTAAATACACAATAAGTGTAGATCCTCAGGATTAGGGTTAGCTCAGCGGGGGTCAGCTCACTGCCGCCGGCTCTTCTTATCGTTTGCATGTCTTATAATCATGCACATTTGTTTTCCAGGCAAATTCTCTGCAGGCAAATACACACAATGAAGACTGTGCTTCCACTCCCTGCAGTTGGGCAGGTGTTTGTTCACCTTCTGCTCACCACTGGATGGAGAAACTACACTTACAAAAGAGGTCTGTTCTTAAATTAAATCTAAAAACATGTTGACCCAGAGTCCAGCTGTCCTGCTCTCAGCTGTTCATCTCTCTCAGTGTCTCCTGTTCGTCTCCGGCCTTCATGACAGACTTCATTCAAACAAATGCTGCAAAGAAACAAGGACATTGTTTAAAGGTGCACTGTGGAAATTTGGAAGAGAAATGTGATAGTCGGAGAAGTGTACAGATTCTGTGGTATATGTTCATAACTCTATACACAAACTGTCCTCAGAGGACCATAACTCTCTTGTTAACTTTTAAGCTACAAACATTGTTCAGGGATCCATTTTTTTCCTTTGAATAAAGTTTGTGTTTTTATTTCAGAAAATATAGCATAGAATTGTTTCACTTTTCCAACTTTCAAACTCCAACACCAAATCTACATAGTGCTCCTTTAATGCTAAACACTGCCTTCACTGGAGTCATGGAGAAATGCACATCCGTCCCTGAATCAGATCTGTTATAAGATGACTGCTGATTGATTCACAGAGAGCAGCACATGATGAGCAGATTAGACTTTTATAAAAACAGGAGGTTTGAGTTGATTTGTTTAAATGTATTTTTTTGTCCCTTGACCACTTCAAACCAAAACTCAAAGGTTGCTATCTTTCCACTGTTTAGATGATTTAGTAATAATGATTTATTCTGGTAAAACATGATGTGTGTGATTGTATTTGTTTAGATCTCAGAAAAAAAGAGATGAAAAAACAATCACAAGGAAACATCCAATCACATGCTCCCGATCAGCGTCGTCCTCCACCTGAAGAGAGACAAATGGAGCATGAAGAAAGATCTGGATCAGGGTCGGGGACAGTTTGTGAGGATGACTGCAGGCTGATGAGGAGGGATGGAGGTACAGACAGAGCCTGGGACGCCCCGGGCACATCGATTAAACACAGGTGAGGGGGGGGAGGGGGGAGGGGGGGGGGGGGGGGGGCTCTGACCACGAGGCCTCACACTGTCAGGAGTGTTTACCCTGGATAGGCTGCAAGCTCTCCCTCCTGTGGTTTTCAGTTTTCATCAGACTCACCTCATCTACCACAGACACACACACACACACACACACACACACACACACACACATACTCACACACACACACACACACACACACACACAGACACACACACACATACTCACACACACACACACACACACACAGACACACATACACACACACACACACACACAAAGACACACATACACACACACACAGACACACACATACTCACACACACACACACATACTCACACACAGACACACACACACATACACACACACACACACACACATACTCACACACACACACATACTCACACACAGACACACACACACATACACACACACACACACACACATACTCACACACACACACACACACACACACACACACACACACACACACACACACACACACACACACACATACTCACACACACACACACACACATACACAGCCTCTAAACAGATTCCTTGTGAGCTGGTGGATTTGTTCTGGTTTTGTCCTGAGTCCTTCTAGAACAGGTCTGATGTGGTTTCTGAAGACAGCGTCAGACTGAGGACAGGTGAACCTCAGTATTGTATTTCACTCCCTCCAGAGTTCACTGAGAGATGTAAAGATCACAGAGACAGGACCGACATGAGGTTCAACATGAACACGATGCTGGAGCAGACTTATTTGTTCAACAGTTCATAAACTCACGTTTCTGTAAATCCTCTGACAAAAAGGTCTCAGCAAGTGGAGCTTTATGTAAATCATCTTTAACCTGGAGTCAAATGTGGACTGTGTGTGTGTGTGTGTGTGTGTGTGTGTGTGTGTGTGTGTGTGTGTTTGTGTGAGTGCGTGTGTGTGTGTGTGCAGGGATGAGACAGGAGAGGAGGAGGCTGGAAGGAGACGATGAATAATAAGACTTAAGTTAAAGTGAGGCAGGGGGGTGGGGGGGGGGGGGGGGTGGATGATGTGGTTAACAGCGACAGCAGAGGAACAACATTATTTTAAGTCAGAGCCGTCTTTACTTCAAGTCGAGAGAGTGCGTTTCCATAAGCCCCGAGCTCGGCTCTAAAGCACGAGGAAGCCTAGAAAGCTCGCTTTGAGTGAGCCTCCGAGAAAACAGGAGCCTAATCTACACCCCCCCCCCCCCCCTCCCCTCCCCCCCCCACCCCCCCCGAAGCATAACAAAGAGCCAGGGAAGAGTGTTTGTGATGCTAATTCTGCACCAATAAATATGTAACACAATTTTCCCGACGCTTTAAGAGAGGAGGGAAGACGAGGAGCAGAGTGGTGATGTGGCGCTGCTCGAGGGTGCTGCCGGGAGGGAGCAGACTAATCCGTTCACAGAGTGTGTGGAGGAACAGGAAATTAGAACACGCCACTGATGAAGCGGCTGAATAGAGGGAAGAGCAGCCAATCTCAGGTGTTAAAGCATTACCTGGTGACCGTGCCGAGGCTTAGCTCTGCTTATCCTGTGCGAGATGGATGACTCCTGTCTCCCTGGAAACAATGCGCCCAAGGATCGACATGATGCCGCCGCCCGCGGGGACGCCTTTTATCCCCGGAAACACCTTCACATTCATCAGTCAGCGTGTTACGAGGAAAAGACATAATAGTGCTTAACATGGCCGGTCAAACTTTAAATGTGTGTAAACGTTTGGGTGGCCCGCCTCTCTTCTCGCCGTCTCACAGCGGTCGCGTCTCCATGCAGAGAAGCTGCCCAGAATTCACACCAGCAGGAATCCTTTCAATATACATTACATTTAGAATATAATTAATGACATGAGATCTAAAGTTCATGTTCTCATCAAACACCTGACAGAAATTAAATCGCAGAAATCCGTTTGGTGCTGAGACCGTCTCTGAAGAATACGATTGGACGAGCACATTTTTGATTGACAGCTCCATGGCTCCACTCACAGCATGGTGCACGAGACCGATGAGTCCGAGTCAGAGGAGGTCCATCAAAATCCACCACACAAACGTCTTTGTGACCTCAGTCTGTATCCAACATTCACGCGGTCTCCGTGAGCTCACCCATTGGACGCTGAAGAGGAGTTATGACGTTCAGTGAAGGAGGTCGCCATGTTGGGAACGCTGACTCTACAGACAGAGAGGAGGAGCTTAGGCGGGGCTTAAACAAGGGGCAACCTCCGGTCTCGAAAAATGAAGCCTATGCGGAAGTACAAAAAACTGCAGTTCCTCGAGGTTCTGCTTGAGGCTGGCTGCAAAAGCGCATGTTTACAGCCTGGTTCAAAAAACGAGATGTATCTGAGAAGTTGACGGCCCCTTCTCCTCACACTGTGGGGGGGGTGAATTTTTTTATAACTCATCGGATTTTATTCTATTAAGGAAAACGACTATGCCCATATTTGGTTGTGTCAGATTTGATTGACAGCTCTGCGCGCTGCATCTGTCTGTCAGGTCAGCAGGTCAGGAGGCTAACAGCTTGATCCGTCTGATTTCTCCTCTTTTTTACTTCGTTTGGAGAGTTTGTTTAACACATATCTGACAACATACATGGCTTGCTGTGCGGTTAACAGACCATACAACAAGTTGATACTTCAGTTTTTTTCGGTAAGTGATATAGTAGTGTTATATTTACTGTATACTTGTGTGTCGGTATTTATATTTACGGACCTAGCTTGTTTAGCGTTAGCTTGTAAACCAGTCGGCTAACAGTGTAGCTCATTATTTACAATGGTTTAGAAATGTTTGTTGTTAAGATGTTGTTGTTGAAAATAATGAGTTTGTGTGATGTTAGAAGCTAAAGGTTCACCTCGGTGGTTAACCACAGACTGTAAATATGGTTATCTGACGTTATGATGAATGTTATACTCCACGTAAATGTGGACATTAAAAAACAAACTTTGTGTAGTAATTATCCGTCAGTAACATAAACTGAACTGAACCTAATATGCTGTGTAGGTTATAGAGGATGACATTAAAGTTACATGGTTGATGTAGTGTCTTAAGATTTGAGCAAACTGTTAACAAAAAAAAAATATATATATTAATAACCATATTAATTTTCAGTGAACTCATACACAGAATATAGCTGTAGAAATATAAAATTAAAATAACATATGGAATGAAAATAAGATATAAAGCACATAGATATAAAGTATAAGAAATAGTTTGAAGAATACAGCCATGTACTGAGTTAATAATAAATGAGTTACTGTATGTTCTGTACTAAAGCACAGAGAGTTGGGACCTGTTAATGATTGAAATAATTCAGGTTATATTTGTTTCATGTTAAGATGAAGTGCTATCCACAATTAATTGCTTAATTTTTCCTCACAAAATCTGAGACAATTTCATGTGGAATATCATTGTGTGAGTGAGTGAGAGAGCTGAAAACAGCATGATTACAACAAGGTTTATCTTCTTAACTTTGAATAGATGTTGATTACCTGAATACTGTACCTTTGTTGTCTGGGTAGTACACTGTTGAATTTATAAATGTGCTCTTACACACAGATGAATACAGAAAAATAGATGAGAACAAACAAAATGATTTAATGAATAACTGATATTTTCTCTCTTTCTTTGTCATCCTGAAGACCTCTCACTAAAAGTCCATGTTCTCCTGGATCCATGTCACATGCTCGAGCTTCTTCTGAATGACTTTTCAACAGTCAAAGTTCTGCTGAGAGAAGATGGCCAGCAGATAAGACGGCAGTACATGAAGGAGCTCCACAGGCTTCAGGAGAAGGAGGAGGGTTTGCACCTTGGAAGACTGTATTCATGCTTCAGCTGTTCAAATAAAACTAGATCTCCTCCAAACAACTTGCAATCAAACTATTTTCTTCCTATTTTAAAACCCTTTGTCCAGTTTAGATGGGAGAAGTTGATATTATGTGATGCTGATCTGGGAAGACTACATTTCTAAATCATTTTTAACTGTGTTTTTATTCACAAGTTATTGATCTTATTTACTCTCCATGTATCTTGATTTAAGAATGGGGCTGTGTTTAAGGGCATATTTTTGCAATGACTCTGTTCCATCCCACTTTAAGAAATGAACTACATTAGTATTTATCAAAAGAATAAGAAGTTGTGTAAAAGTAGACTTCCTTCCCTTAGCTATTGAGTTGAGCATTAATGCACATTTTAGTCTTGTCCTTTTAAAATCTGAAATGTATACTCATAAGTAGACATAAAGGAGTGCATTTATATAGAAATATTTATTTATTCTGAAAAACAACATTCAAAAAAGTCTGTTTTTACAGCAGAGATGAACATGTTTACAGCTTGGTACAAAACAAACAAATAGGTGTGATTAGCTCATGTCTCGATGGACACACACTGTACGGGGGGTGAATGTTTTGATGACTCATCAGTTTTGATTTGATGAAGGATAAGAGTTATTCACAATAAGGCGTGTAGCTGACCAGCTTGACAGGCGGGTGCGGTGTAATGGTTTGTCAAGAGGCTTAAAACCCGTCTCAGCTCCAGCTCTCAGCCTGTGGGTGACATCACTCAGGCCATCCGGGGGAGACCTCCCTCACAGCGAGCTGTTGAAGAGAAGCAACTGAAGTCCACCCCAGAAGAACCAACAAATGTAGATGTTGTTGAGGCTCAGGTTTCTTCCTCTGTCTCTGCAGCTCTCTGGGCACCTCGACGGACAAGTCACCAATAATCCACACTGTGTCTATAGGAGAAATACAAAGGTGTTCAATTAATGCCTCAGACAACACAAAATGTACAGTTAACTACATGTGACAGCTCAGGCTGTTTTTTGTTATGAGCCACATCTGCAGGAATAATATTGAACAAGGTAGCTGCAACTCATCATAATAGATGCCAGTCTTAAATATTATTTTTACTAATACTTAAAGTTTTTGGTGTGAAGCTGACACTGTCCACAGACTCCATGACTTCACAGGGTTCAATAGAAAACAAATGTCTTATAATAAATACTAAATCATTATTTTTCAATTGTCATGTTCACCTCATCGCTGTTGACATCAGTAAATATAAGACACAGACATTCCTCTTTTTGTCAGAACAGTAACATGAACTGTATGCTTTGTAATATTGATTTCTTCTGGATGTCTCATATTTATTTACAGTTTATGGATAAAACTTTGTTAATGTATTTCTCTGCTGACACTGACAAAGTCTAACTGCTCTGACAAATAACTAATAACCATAGTTGTATATTTAAAAAAGTGTAGTTTTAAGACTTTAATTAAATATTTGTGTTGAATATAATTAGTTTTAACTGTGTTGTAGAAAAGTTAAATGTTAACTTACTGTTTATAGAGTTTTCTCAGGACGAGCAGGAATAGGGGATGATAGCAGCCTAGCCGTTAGCTATGCTGTCAAGTGGACTGCTAACGTCGAGCTAAATGGGCGGAGTTAAGTCCCGCCGGTCCCGCCTTACTGCTGTAGCTAGGTTGATCTGAAGTTAGGTTGAGACTGCAAATCCAATATGGATGCGGCCGTCGATTGGACTCATTTTCTGCCTATGTAACAGACGGGTCAGGGTTCGTCCAGTAATATTTACAGTCTATGGGCTTAAAGGACCTTTCAGATAGGACACAAGGTGGGCTGCGCTCGCCGCCAAGTCTCTCCAATGACCCGATAGGTCTGTAAACAAGAGCTATGGAAAGAGGGATCTGATCTTCACTCCAACTGGACGCACCGAGTTGTTTTCTTTTTTAACTTCAGCGTAACACACATGACCTTGCGCTGTGATCGGCTCAGCTCTTATGTGAAAGTCTCAAGTGGACACAAGAGGAACTGTCACTTGGTACTTTTGCACTTCATAAAAAAACAAACCATCGGAAATGTCCCGTCGCCAACATTAGAGAAGAGAAGAGAGAGAGAGTGTGTGATAGAGGGAAGACGGAGCTGTCACTTCTACCTGAAAGGTGACTGACAAAATGCTGAGTCAGCGTTTTTATAGGTGGCTTCAGGATGTTCATGCTACACTGACTTCAATGCGGAGGAAAGATGTGACGTAAAAAAGGTTGCTGCAGAAATCCAAGATGGTGGACACTGTGTCAGAGTTTGACTCGACGACTGTCTGTAGAATCGAAACATAAACCTTTATAGTTTTTATAAAATCAAACGACGACATTACAAAGTCTTTAACTTGGGCCGCTGGTGGCGTAGTGGTTAGAGCACGCGTCCCGTGTGTGGAGGCTGTGGTCCTCCAGGCGGGCAGCCCGGGTTCTGGTCCAGCCTGTGACTCCTTTCCCGCATGTTGATCCCCACTCTCTCTCTCTTCCTTATTCCCGTCTCTGTTTCTACAATAAAGACAGAAAATAAAACAAACACAACGTGTATTTAACAGTTTCTTTAACAATCTTTATCTTGTGCTTTAACTCGTTAAATGTTTCTGAGATCCTCCAACGCTCCCCTCCCTGGATCATCTGTTCTGCAGAATGCATCATATTAATCAGACAACAGAAAGAGTTCCTCTTTTGTTTCTGCCCTCCGACTGAACTTCATGTAATTATCTGCTGCAAAGTAAAGACGAGCGCAGACTAGTGATGTGTAGTTCGTGAACGATTCGTTCAAAACGAACGAATCATCTGGGTGAACGAACTGAACTGAATCACTTACTGAAAAGAGTCGTTCATTTCTCAACTTCAGTTGCGCTCTCCTCTCTCCCGTCTCGTGTCTCTCTCTAGACCGTAAGAGTCGCTCAAAGCCCGCCCTCCCTCCTCTCCTGTGTGTGTGTGTGTGTGTGTGTGTGTGTGTGTGTGTGTGTGTGTGTGTGTGTGTGTGTGTGTGTGTGTGCGTGCGTGCGTGCGTGCGTGTGACTGAGGCTGGTGACTCGCAGTCTCGCTCGTTCACATTCAGTCAGTGTTTCGTTCACTGAACGAACTGAGAGGAAGAGAGTGACTCGGAGGCGGAGCTCTCGTTCAGTGAACGAACTGAGAGGAAGAGCGGAGCTCTCGTTCAGTTCGTTCACTGAATGAACTGAACGCGAGCTCTGACGTGAATCACTGACTGACTGAACGAGAGCTCCGCCTCCAAGTCTCTCTCTTCCTCTCAGTCAGACAGTCAGTGAGTGATTTGTGTACTAAACGTACTGAACAGAACGGTCGGGGAAATAAATGTGATTGTTTTAGCAGCTTTCAGTTTGCAAACTGTAGCTTTATCCAACTAAATTCTCAGCTCATTAGTTTATTATTCACCACCGGCTGTTCTCAGTATGATCGCGAGCAGAACTAAACGTTTGGCCATATTTCAGCTTATTAAATTCTGATTCACAGACAGAGCTGCAGAGAAGTACTGAACGATTCGGTGAACGAATCTTTTGAACGAATCACTGATTCTGCTGATTCAGTACACTGAAAAGAACTGCTTTTCACATCACTAGCGCAGACCACTCAGACCGTCACCTACATCTCGTTAGCATGATGCTAATTATATAAGAGTCATTAAGTCTGCAGCTCAAATCACGGCTTCAAGATGAGCCAGCAGCCTTCATAAACACATATTCAACATGCATATGTTAAGAATTAAAGGTTTCGGAGGCCGTCTTTATGTGGAATCCAATCAAAACTCCATAAAGAGGTTTTGGAGAGACGCCGGCGTCTTCTCTCCGAGGAAGAGAAAAATGACTAATGGGTCTAAACTGGAGAGAGGGGGGGTGGAAAAAAGAGGTTTAAACCTAATTTGAATAACCCAGATCTGAGATGATGTACTGCCGAGCGCGGAGAGGTGATCGGCCAATCCGTCAATCGAGGAGCGAGAGGGGGGGGGTTAAAGAGGGGAGGACGGGGCGAGGAGATGAAAGGAGGAGGGAGACGGGATGAAGACAAGGAGGCGGGGAGGTGAGCGGCGAGGATGGAGAGGGAAGATGAGAGGAGAGAGGAGGTGGCTGAAGGAGATAGCGGCTCAGGCGGAGAGAAGATTAAAGCCACTTCCGAACGCCGTGGCCCCATTAATGTTTAACAAAACGCCAGAGCACCCAAAGATGCCCCCCCTCCTGTGATCCCTTTGAACCCGCTCAGGGCCACACAGCGACGTGGCAAGAAGACACGGGCGATGAAATATTTACAAAAGGCAATGATTTGTTTATCTCCTGACATGAATAAGCGTGTGCATGTTTTATTCATGCTCGATTGTTTGTGGCGCCGAATAAAAAACGTCTTTGAATGTCAGCACTGACAGCCAATTATGGAAGTGTGATCCTTTTGAGCTGCCGTGTGTTTCAGAGCCAGCCTTTTGTGGCGTCTCTCAAAGAAACCAGGAGCCCTCGTTTCTTCTGCCTGGAGGGGTGGGAGGGTGGGGGGGTTGTGTCACCGCCTAGCCTAATTGGCTGACACTGAGCCTTCACGATAGGTGGGGAGTGCTGAGGAAGAGGAGGTGGAGAAGGAGGAGGGGAGGGGAGGCCCAAAGGTGCACAGAGAGTTGGTAAATACAGTGTTTACCGAGCTGCGCTGATCATAAGTGACGTTCAGTTTAACTGTGTTGACAGAAACGCTACATCGCACGCATGACGAGGGAGGCGGGTCACAGGAGTCGTCAGAGCTTCAGACTTACACAACAAGAGCCCAGCCGGGTCACAGGAGTCCCAGCCGGGTCACAGGAGTCCCAGCCGGGTCACAGGAGTCCTCAGATGACCTGTTCGCTAGCATCAGTACCATGAACAGCAGGGGGCAGTGTAGAGTCTCCAGGTAGAACTTTGTGACTGATTTAATCACACTAAAGAGGACTCAGTTAACAAACGCTTTAAGTGCAGCTTAAACTGTGCTGTTGATAGACCTAGCAGCCATGTTGGATTTTCACCCGGGCTACTGATGTTCCTACTGATGTTTTCCGACACCAGGGGGGCGTGGCCGATGACGTTTTAGAACTCAGAATTTCCAACTTTCGAGATCAATTGGAGCGCACCATAAGCTAGCAGTAACTTCCTCGAGTGCCTCCATGTTTGTAGTTTACATCCTCCACATGAGCTCTCTGCTGCCCTCTAGAGGTCTATGTTCAAGAATGACACTCACGAGGTTGTGTTACAGGGTGGAAAAACAAGAATATAAAGTTTGACCGAAAGGAAACGTTTAGGTACAGGTGTCAGAAGTGGAATTTTGAGTTCATATCTCGTCTTTTCTCGTCTGACCTGATGTAACCGTGATCACACAGACTGCTGCTTGTTGAAGTTCACGCTCTGCAGTTGTTAGGATAATCTGTCTGTTTGTTCTGCACATGTGTGAATGCTTGCCTTTCCTCCGTACAGGGATTAGCTTGATGTGTATGATGATATCGTATAGCTGTAAGGTAGAACACCTATAACTGTGTGAATAAAGCGTTGCTTCCTGTGCAGGCATATGTTTGCTTTGCTTCTCGTTGCACTAATCGAGTCCCTGCAGATCAAACTTGGATTAATGCGGGCTAAGACACAGACGCTGGCTGACACCAGCGCACATTTGAATAAGCTTTGATACACACAGGTACCTCTTCATTCACTTAATAATAAATCTGAAAGCCTCTGAGCGGAGCCGCCGTGCATCATACATATAACATAGTGTTTGAGCTTGTTTGAAGTGAGAACAGCTGCCCATGCTGCTGCACAGCGTTAGCACGGCTGACTCTATTAGTCCTGAAGGCTTCACCGTGTGGGAGGAAGATGCACTTTACTAAAAGCCTTTCCGTTCTTAAGGCGAGGGATAATAATGACACGTCTAAAAATTACACTGCTGCAGAGTCTCAACTAAGGAAGCCTCATCAGGACACAAAAGAGGCTTTGCAACTAAAACAAGATAATTATTTTTCATCCAGGAGACGAGATGTTAAAGATACGGAGTCAGAATGAGACCAACAATTTAAGATGATACCATGAAATATGAAGTCATAGAGATATTTTGAAGCTCTGCAGATTTGTAAGTGATTCTTCATCATCAATGTGACAATGTGACGACGTGAGAGCTGCACTCTCACACCGTCGAGCTCAGTTCTCTCCACAGAAAGATGTATGGAAACTTTTGACACTTCATCAAGACGACACACTCTAAACCTGTGAGTTGAGTTTCACCGTTTCAGACAAAGCTTCCTCCCTGAATGGAGTGAAAAAGGACAACTCAAAGGACAAAAAAAACCACTTGTTGTCATGGTAACAGCTCCAGAGCGTCTCCACATCAAAGTCATACTGAGTCAATTTTATGATGTACAGACAGGCCTTTGCACACTGAGGCTGTTTTTTTTGGGTTCGTTTTTTGGATCAGTAATCTGATCTGAATCTGCCTCGTACTCATTACGCAAAGTGGTCAAGCTGTGAAGATGATTCTCCGGTTCTTTCATTCCTCAAAAAAAAACTCAATGGGCTCCATCCACATGAAAACAAGACAAGAGCGAGGAATGTTTCACCTGTTGATAAAGGAGCTATGCAATTATCCTTTACAAAATCAAACTTGTTTGAAAGTTTCGGAGTCAGTGTGCAAACATGATTGAGATAACATGGAGTCGTATTTATTTTTTGTTCATGTAGTGTGATGGGTCATGTTTTCGTGTCTCTGGCAAAGTGCCTCCGTATGAAGCTGCAGCCTCACAGATCTCATCAGCTCTGAATCCTTCCTGTATTACACCTGACCTCACTTATTTAAGAGCTGCTTTATGACCCTTCATTTGGTCTGTCTGCTGCCCAGTCGGCCTTAATGGCTCTAAAGTTGATTAAGGTCAGTAGGTAGGTAATCGTCTCCTCTGGCCTTACTGTAAGTATGGCTGATGGTGAAGACGCAGCGTCGTGCTGCCTCTTTCCTCTGCGTGAAGCTCTGATGAGCTTAGTATTGATTCCACTCACAGTAAGTACAGAGGGCCTCAGTAAATCAGACCTTGTATTGGACTGTTAACCAGGAGCTGCAAAGCATGTTTGACACACAGAAACACGGGCGTGTGTGCTGATCACATGCAGCATGTGTGGTTATAAAGTGACAAAGAGCCACTCTCAGGGACCTGTAGGATCCACAGGAGAGATCACTTCCACTTTATTTTTCAGTCACAAGGTCACGAGGACGCTCAGAATCCAGATTAGAGCAGCAATGCAAAACCAATGATAATTTCAGGGTTGGAGGCTCCGTGCAGCCGAGCTGACGACCCTGTGAGATATCCATCAAGTGGCCTTAATCACCAAAATGCAGATTTTCAGCTCTAAGCTGGGCTCATCCTCCTGAAGAGGCTCATTTAGGAGAGAAGACGGCTGCTTCAGGATGAGAGCGGGGGAAATGAAGAGAGGAGGAGATGAGAGCAACAACATGGGCTTTGCTTTGGTTTTAATCCAGCGTGTAGGCTGACTGTGGAAAGGAATCCATGCATTAATCCCAGCACAGTGATGAGGGGTGGGTGTGATGAACCTGCATGATAACAGGACTCGGAATCAGTAAAGACACGCATTGTTAGCTCTCAGAACAACTCCTCGTCTCCTCCCACTCACAAATACAAACACTGAAGAGGCTGATCAAAGTGGGTTAATTGAAAATTTCACTTCTTCCTGTTTGTCTCCTCCAGAAGGATCTCCTGTGGCTCTGAGAGATGAGAGATGTTATATATAGATGTGGAGCCTGTTGGCAGTGCATGCCTGTCTGAAGAATGTGTGGAGAATGATCTAAATCGTGTTGTGAGTGTGACAGGCTGAGTCTTTGAACCTCAGAAAGGACCTCTGTGCCCCCTGAGACACTCCTGGCTGCTCGTTCTCACATTCAAACTGGACTGATTTTACACCTCAGAGGTTTAAATAAATCACATGTTGGGATTGCTCCAGCAGATTGGTTCACTCTGCAACCTTAAAACAGGTTATAATTGCTGCAATGGTTAAAGGCAACTGTGCACATGTTGTTGTGTTTGTCCCTAACAGGCTTGGATTGTTATTCTTAGTGTGACGACATTTTACTTTAACGAGATCTATAAGAGCTTCCATCAAAGTTTATCATCAATTATAAAACACATTCATTTACTCGGTCTACTTTATCTTCAGTTTAACCTGATTTACGCCAAAAATAATTAACGTGGTCTTACTACCATCAGACCATTTCATGTCCCACTGTATTCACCAGTTGAGCACTTCACCAAGTGTTGTGTTATTGCAAGAGACTAAAAGGACAGCGAAATAAGAAGAGTTCTCGACCACATCGCAGTCGACTTGGTTTGTAAATACAAAAAACATAATTTAGTTCAGTAAAAAGTTTGAGTTTTAAGTCATTTCATAAAACATTTTGCAGTTAAAGGTCTCAGACCTCGCAGACGCTGGGCAATAATATTCGGGGGGTGGATGGGGGGGCTATGTTTTTTGGTTTTATTGTTTTTCCCTTATGAAGACGACATCAATAGTGTAATTATAAACACTTAGGGGCCAAGCAGTGATCCCTGTGGAACCCCACATGTAACGGTCAGTAACATGGTTTATTTATTTTCGAAACAACCATGAGGCTTCCCTCATTTCCAAGCAAAAACAACAACAAACACTTCAAATCGATCACAAGAAGCACTGAGATCAATTAAAAACAGTTACAATTTGAAACAAAGTGGCTCGAAATCAAATTCCTAAACTCTCCAATAGAGGGAATAACTCTAATTCTTAAAGTTTTCTGGAGGGTGTTCCACGAGTTTGGGGCATCAAAAGAAAAAGGAAAGCTTGAGGGAGTTTGAGAACAAGCCACTCAGAAGAACAGGTCATGTAGGCGCACAAATTCCACTCCTTACTGTGATGTAAGGCGGAATTTAACCAATAAAAGCCTTGAAAATAAAAATGTTTGTTGCACCTCTCTTCAAGAGAAGGCCAAACAACCTTCTCATACAGGTCACAGTGATGATCTAAATATATCACCAGTTATAGACAGTGATAGGCAGCGTCTTTAGTGTTGAAGCTGCAGTGTGTCTATAAATGACATCGCCGTAATCCATCACTAATAAGAATACAGCTTCAACAATTATTTTTCTTTACAATATAGGAAAGTTTGATTTGTTTCTGTACAAAAAGCCAACTTTCTCGCAACTTGGAGACAAGAGTGTTTACCTGGAACTTAAAAGTGAGTTCCTCATCTAGCCACATGCCAAAATATTTATACTCAATTACTCTCTCGATGTCTGAGCCATTTAAAGAAGATGTGCGTACAATCTTGTAATCAATATTTTTGGCTCTGGAGAATAGCAGAGACTTTGTTTTTATCTGATTAAGTAGCAGTTTTTGGTTAATGAGAAATGTTTTGATGGCTAACTGTACTGAATCTGCAGTCCAATACAAAATAGTGTCGTCTGCATAGAGATGGACATGACAACCATTCAAAGAAGAAACAAAGTAATTAATTTAAACAGTGAAGACCCAAGACTGAACATTGCGGCACACCTCTATTAATGAACAAAAATTCAGATTTAGCATGACTTAACTTAACACACTGACACCTGTTAGACAAATAATCATGAAACCAGACACATGCACTTACATCCAACCCAATAGCAGCTAATTTCTTTAAAAGAAGGTGGTGATTAACCGTATAAAATGCTTTTGACAGATCTAAAAATAGAGCGGCACAATGATACCTCATGTCTAGTGCTAGTTTCATGTCATTTGTCACCAAAGTGATGGCTGAATCTGTGCTTTGATTGGCTCTAAAACCAGACTGCTGAGGGCAGGACTTGATATGGACAGTGATGGTCAAATTAAACGTTATTCCTTTTCACGGCTGGTCTTAAAAATGATTTTAAAAAAACATCAGTTAAGGTAAAGATGGTTTGTTGAGAGGGTCCGATACAAAACATATAAAACTCCAGAGGTGACACAAACACAGTCGACATGCACACAGAGGCTCTCATTCACACACACATACATTTTCCTACACTCACACAACAAGGAGGTTGGTTGTAAGGATAGTCATACAAGTTCTAATGATAATAGATAATGAAAGTGAGCCGGAGCCGCAGGGGGCAGGAAGACATTATTCAATAAAGCAGTGACACTGTGTTTAAAAAAAGGCAGATTCATGTTTTTTAAGGGACGTAATGGGTTGATTGTTCTTAGAATGTCCTGGAATGAATTGTTCCAGGGGAGGGAGGGAGTAGCAGAGAGAATAACTCCCATGATTCCCTGTTAGCCTTGACGTCATCTTTTGTTATTGTTTTGATTTAGAGCCCTTATATATATGTATATACCCCCTATTTTTTTTTTTTTTTATCTTATCTAATCTATTTTGTTTAATGTGTATTTTGTATTTTGACCTTACTTGTCTGTGCTGCTGCAACACCGGAATTTCCCCTCTGGGGATCCATAACGTACTATCCTATCCTATCCTAGTGGTGGGTTTTGAATACCGTGGGTTTAAAAGCTACCAGGTTAGAGCTTCAAAAATGTAGCAGTGAAGTCTCTGGATAAATCTACAGAGGCCGAAAACGAGGTTTAAGATGTGTTTTAAAAGTGTTACTGTGAGCAATGTCTGCATACTCAAGCTACAGTGACGATTACATTTCTAATCTGAAACATGAAACCGTTTGTGAACAACACAAAATGCCTACATAGTCTACATAGCAACTTTCTTCATCAACCACAGACATAGTGTGTTTTAAAGGAGAGCGCTGGATCGATCTGCTGGCTGTGGTAACGGAGGTTGTATTTTCAAACGGGGTAACCATCAATAAAAGACTTAGTCGAGTTTGGTGAATCACCAGAGCGTAGTCTGCTCCCAAACAGAACACAGTAAAACTTTCTGGAGTTTAGAAGTAGTTTATTTGTAGAGATCTCACAATGACAGATCTGTCAGCATGGGATGTTTGAATCACTGTATCGTCGGCATATGAATGTACTGTATGTTGTTGATAAAAAAGGAGAGGCCCTAAATATGAGCCCTGTTGTACTCCTTGCATGTTGTTGGCTATTACTGACACAAACACACTGGAGTCTATTGTAGAGGAATGATCTGAAGCAGAGACGATGTTTGTCTGGGAGTAACTTAAAATAAGAAATTTTAATGTAAATATACAAACATCACATGAAGGAGGTTGTTTCTCCCTCTCTTTACAAACTGCTGCATCGGCCTCAAACAGACGCCAACTGGAGGCTCTTTCCCACAATGCTTTGGGAGTAAAACAGAAATCAATGTTTGACGTCAGGCCAAAGTCGTCCGGGGTTTTGGTGAACTCATTAAAAACATCTTTATTTGGTTTAATGGACGGATATAGAAGGGCTGCCGACTCAATAAACTGCCATTGTTGTAGTTTTATAGGAGCCAAAGCCACACACACACACACACACACACACACACACACACACACACACACACACACCCACACCCACACCCACACACACACACACAAATGTACATGAATAATTCATGTAAAGAGGAATTACTGCACTGCTCTCCTTCTGTTTCCCCATAACCGCATGCTTCCTCATGCTTCCTCATGCTCTCTAATAACAAACGCATACACACACACACACACACACACGCACGCAGGCACGCACGCACGCACGCACGCACGCACGCACGCACGCACGCACGCACACACGCACGCACACACGCACACACACACACACACACACACTCATACACAGTCAGTCCTCACAGCCAGCTATCACAGTTCATTTGATTCCTGGGTAATTAAACAGAGTCTCGCTGTGTGTGTGTGTGTGTGTGTGTGTGTGTGTGTGTGTTTTCCTCTCTCTCTCCACAGCTTGCAGGACGCCAGCAGGCTGCAGCTGAGAGCGAGCAGCAGAGTTCAGCAGCTTCTCACTTTCTTCACTTTCCTTTGTTTTACTGCATTGCATCAGCTCCCTGTTACACACACACACACACACACACACACACACACACACACACACACACACAGTGACAGCAGCATGATGAAATCCTGAGCTGTGAGCGTCTTTAAATCTGTGCTCAGATCAGTTTAGATGGTGCTGAAGTATTACACTCAGATATAACCTCCTCTGCATACGAGGGCCTGCCGATGGAGCCGAGCTGCTGATGTGGAGGAGATTGAACGGCTGGTGGAGACAGGAATAGGAGTAGTCGTGGTGTTTGTGGAGGAATCAGACTGTTCATGGTCGTGTGTGACATGAGCGTCTGTGAGGTTCAGTTTGAGGCAACGCTGCAGACGCTGTGAGTTCAGAACGAGACGTTTGGTGGATTTAAAGACCGTCCAGATGAGCACAGGTCTCACACACAAGCACCTCTTATCTGCAATAATCATTCATGTATGTGTGCACATCCTAATGATGAAAATGATTAAATGTTCTTTATTAGAGACATGTGGACACCCAGAACTAAAACAAGTCATGTAATCATAGGCCTTGTTCTGTACGTCTCCCCTCTATCAGTGAAGTGCTGAGCTTCATATAAGACACTAACAGTGAAAAGAGTCTCAGATTAAAGAACGTCCATTCAGACACATTTATCAGTAGTTACATCCTTGTCTGCAGCATCTACAGTCTCTGCGGAAAACTTTTGGTTTCATTCCCCTTTTGGCAGATATGGCAGCCCCCTCTCTGGGGTCTCTGGAGGTTCTGATAGAGCCAACACGTGGACCTGATAAAATGACAGATTCACCTGAGCTGTCCTCAGTGCTCTTCATGAGAACAGCCGTCAGACTGTGACGAAGGTCAGAGCGCTATGAAATGTGTCAGCGTCATTTATTAGCTGAATAAATCCTGCAGACTTCTGCAACATGCAAGGTAAGGCAAGTTCATTTATATAGCACATTTCATCAAAATGGCAATTTAAAGTGCTTCACACAAGACATCAAAAGCATCATGACAGAGGAAAGAAAATAAACATTAAAATAGAACATTAAAAAATAACTGAAATTATTAAATCTGAAAATATGTTCAAATAAAAATAATTAAAATGAAATTAATAATAAATAATAAATAAAAGTAAAGAAGTTAAAAGAGTTAAAACAAATAATAATAATTACAGTGCAGAGTAAAAGTTTAAAATCTTATTAAAGCTGTTTCATTAAAGGCAGCTGTAAACAGGTGTGTCAGAGTAGTGCAGAGTAGTGATGAAGCACAGCTTTACAAAGTAAAGGAAGGAAGGTGCTGCTGACCGGCCTGCACACCACCTCATGTCATGTTTGGCCGTTTTAAAAAAATCTTGGTTTAACCTTGTTGTCACCATTACATGACCCTCATTGTTTGACCCTCTGCCTGGGCGGCCATCTTTAGCCTGGTCAGCGGTCAGTGGACGGGTTAAGACTGAAGACATTAACACCTGCAGGTTTGTTACAAACACTGCTGACAGAGTGAAGGACAAACCTCCATGTTCCTGATTGGATGAAGCATTCAAACATTTCTCAGAATACGACTTTGTGCTTGAATTGTGGTGCACAAACAGTTTTAGTTTCATCTGGGTTAGGGTCCTTCCTCTGCTTTCTGTTCTGTCTGTCTGCTCGCCGTCCTTGTATCCTCACGCCGTGACTCTGTGTCTGAATAGACTGGAAACCACAGGATGGTAGAAACACACTTCATTGTATTCATGCTCCGACCGTTACACCACAGAAGTCGGTCCTCCCTCTGCAGCAGCATCGATGCTTGCGGTCTGTCCCTGGCTCGGGTTACTTCAGAACGTTTAGAGTTAAAGGTTAAACAGACGGAGGAGCCGCAGAGTCGCAGCGAGGCAGGATGGGAAATGTTGTTTATGAAAATAAGAGAAGAAGTGGCTCTGATCAGGAGGAGGGAAACACACACACACACACACACAGACACACGCGTAAACACACTGCCATGCCACGACGCCTTCAGGCTGTCAACAAGGCACAGGACACTAATGAGAGCTGGCTCCTAGCATCCTTTGCACCGTGAACTCGACACATGGAGAGGCGAGGTGATGACTTCCCCCTCGCTCCGTCTCAGGCGTGTGTTTGTTCTCACAAACAGCCCCAAGCTTTTTGTGAGACATTTGGACGCAGCGTTAGCTCCGCTGAGCCTGAGCGCTGTGCAGCACAGACCCAGACGCAGGCGGACGTGTCTCCGCCCCTGAGCCAACGCCGCCGACACACGGTTAAGCACGCTGCGTCCCCCTCGTTAGATAAATTACACTTTTATCAGCTGTTTTACAAAGAAAGAGTTTGATGTGAAAACAAAAAGTCGTGACTCTCAACAACTGAACGCATTACAAAAAGAGCTGAAAGTTAATGAGCCGCTCTCATTGGACGATTTTAAGAGGACGTTCGATGACTTGGAGGCGGACACATCTGGCTGCAGATGTTCTCCCTGATGTGTTTGTGGATCATCTTAACAAAAATTTGCTGTTTAAATCTGTTAATTGTGTCTCTTAATGTCTAATGATAAATCATTTGCATTGATATGTGCGGCTGTTCGTCTCCAACAAGACACTCTGAGCAAGATCTTTTTAATCTCAACGAGTTTCCTTCCTGATTAAATGAGGGTTACAAATATTAATAATCAAACCAATCCTGTAACTGCAATGAGAAAGAGGCCGGGCAACGAGGAGTTACATTAAAATGTTTTCCAGTCGACTCAATCACCTCACGAAGTGATGAGACATGATGTGAACGGTCTCAGTTTCATGTCAACGAAAGTTCAAGTCCTTTTATTCTATCAGAGAATGTGCACCATGCCAGGTTTAATGTTCACATTATTCTCCTCCTCTTCAACCAGTTTAAATAAGTCTGTATGTATGTGTCTATAGCTTTAAATATGTAAATGAGCTGTGTCTGACCACGCCCCCCTCGCTGGAAGGGCTTGGGTGTACTCGGTCTTTCTTGCTCCATGTCCTATTGTTTACAGCGAGAAGGCAGACTCAGAGGGCAGAACAAACACCTAGCTGTGGGAGTGTCACCCACCTGGGGGAAGGGTTACTGCCCTTTGTGATGTCATGAAGGGAAAATCTCCAAACGGCCTGTTTGAGCACACATTTTCTGAAAAGTGGAGCAGGCAGAGGACGGAGAAGATGGAATTTTCTTATAGTTGGGGGGTTTGTAGACAGGGACACATGTTAGTGTTTAAGAAATAGAGAAACATGGTGAGGTGTGTTTTACATCATGTGTGACCTTTAAAGCAAAGAGAAGAAGAGCTGAGTACAGCTTCATGCTCACTGATGATCCTTTCTGTGGGTCAGATCTATGTGTTTGGAGGGAGACTGTGGTGGAATCACTGATTGGTAAATAACAACAGCTGTCCTGGCTGATGTGCGCATTCCTGATGTCCTGTTGTCAAAGTGAATGTCTGATTATTTACTGTTGGTTTTGTGGTGTTGGTAGGATAAACTGATGTTTGCATTAAAATAATCCGTCTGCGTAACTCCTCCTAAAGTGTCATTGTTGGTTTGTTCTTTTGGGCCGAGTGAGACGTCTGTTTTCTCCCGGCTTCTCGTCTTTATCATCTTCTCTCTCAAAATGTTGAACCAAACATCAAGCATGGTCATGGTGCCACAAACAACACGGATCCCCTTTTAGAGCAGCATCTGTAGCTGTTTGAGTCGCTCATCATGCAGTGTGTTGTGGAGCGGGTGAAGCCTGCAGGGGGAGAGAGAGAGGGGAGAGAGGGAGGGGAGGAGATGTTGTGATAAACTGATCTCAGACACACAGATCAAACACGCAGCGCTGCCTTGTTGTGCTGAGCCTGGAGGTGTAACAGGGCTGCTCCCAGACAGCTTTCCTTTTAAAGCCCCGAGAGCAGGACACATGAAATAAACACACACACACATGCCTGTGTGTGTGCGTATGTGTTAATGTGTGTGTGTGTGTGTGTGTGTGTGTGTGTGTGTGTGTGTGTGTGTTTGTGTGTGTGTGTGTGTGTGTGTGTGTGTGTGTGTGTGTGTGTGTGTGTGTGTGTGTGTGTGTGTGGAGGGGGGGTTTAAATTATTTTAAACGAATGAAAATGCATTAAACTTTACTTACCACCTATAATGACACGTTATGATAACGCATGCTAACATAAGCCAGCTGGTGGGCATGGTTATATCTATAATGAATTTCCATTAAGATAGCCAGTTAGATAACGTTAGGAAACTAAACTTACCCTGTTCTCCTGCAGATCTATCTGTGGATATTTTTCATCTTCATGGTCCGCTGTGTTTGAATTGGAGATGTTTGAGGTCTTGGCTCCATTTTGCCACATGTTGGGAGTGATAGCTTTCTGGTACAGTACATAGACATGGTTACAGTCGGTGTTACATGAAAGCATGTAACCCATAGACTGTAAATATTACCGTTGAAACCGTGCAATTTTTCCTGTATTGTGATTGGCTAGTGAGACTGTGCTCTGAGTGGCTAAAACACGTTTTCACAACAGGAAGATTTTGGCATTTTGGCATCTTACATAATAATCATTTACTTACCAACAAAATTGAAACATTATGATAAAGCATGCTTTATTAAAGATGCATCAATATGTACTTCACTTTACTTATTCTTAGTCTTAATCTTTTCTTTTCATGTTTCATTTTCTCTAGAGCCATTACAAGTGAGAGTCACTTCAACAGAAGTTCAAAGTTCACTCATCTTGTGCCATTTATATCCAAGACTCACCATCCTCAGTGACAGTGGCGGGCCTACAGAGGTGTACGTATACAGACACTTTTCTATCAACCACCATTGGTGGTTTATTGACCCAGTGACAGGCAGCCACACACAACCTGGAGAGAGCAGTGGCCTTATAGAAGGAGAAGGCATGGTGATGGAGAGGGACTTGGACAGAGGCCCTGCTAAAAGATCATCTCTCACTATTTGAGTGGACCTACTGGCTAGCAAACTGTCATAAAGATGGTCCTTTGGGAATATTAATTAAGGAACCAAGGCATAGGTACCGCTTGTAGGAACCCCACCTCACCCTCTCTTAAACCCACCTTGTGCAGGTATTCTGTTTTGGTGTTCATGTTGAAGTAAAATAAGTGCTTAATCTTAGAGATTATTGAAAAACATGTTCTATATGGTTAACTCCTCTTGGAGACTCTTTACTTTTAGTTGAAAATGTTGTTTTCAAAATAAGATGCAAGGGGCACGTCTGTGAGAAACACAGTGAAATGGTTAAATCTCCTTTTTGCTATTCCTTTCAAAGAATGCTAAAATTCTTACATTTTCTAAATAAAGGATGTTGAGCATGAAGTAAAAAGTCGCTATCTTTTTAAATTTTGAATATGTAATGTAAATAATGTAAATAATAATGTTTCCCTGAAGTTTAATAGCTCTGTGATTGATTCAAATTCACAAGGCTTATTCAGAGCATTAATAAATGGTTAATTATGGTTAAGTAAGGCTTATTCAGAGCATTAATGAATGGTTAATTATGGTTAAGTAATGCTTATTCAGAACATTAATAAATGGTTAATTATGGTTAAGTAATGCTTATTCAACATCAACAATAATTATAGGTTAGTTTGTAAGTTAAGAACATCTACATGAAGATAAAGGAACAATCTAGCGTCTACATGAAGACCATGGTGTGGTCCACTGATCTCAACCTTTACCCAAAATAAGTTACCAGTTGGAGGGTAGACAAGTGAACAGTCTTTAACCTTTAATAAAGATTAATAAAAACTGTTTTGTCTTAATGACAACTAAGTCAGTTGTGAACCTCAAGACATGTATCTAAATGAACATCTTTATCAACCATTTAGTAATAATAGTTAATAGGCTTAATATACATGTAAACCCTTAATTAATGTTAACAAGAGACATCTGTTAAGGGTTTCTTAATGTTCATTATTGTATGAATTTACTGTTAATTAAGGCTTATTACTGCATTAACTAATGTTAATAGCATCCTTAATAAGGATTAAATAATGTATTAATTAATACCGTAGTTAACATGAAACACCCTTAATAAATGATTACTAGACACATTAGTTAACTGTTAGTAACTATTAGTTAAGGCTTAATAATGCCTTAACTAATGTTAATTAATGTTCCCTTATTGTAAAGTGTTACCGTCATTCTTAATGTCACTGTGGGGATATCTTTGAGTTTTCCAAAAAGCTTGTCAGAAGTCAAGTTGTTGAAATAAAAAGTCTGACATGAGAAAAATTCTTGACAATTCTTGTTGTTGGATCTTAACTAGGCGTAGTCAAAGTTTATAAAAGGTAAACACTCAGTGAGCTTCACAAAATGTCATGTTTGTTAGATTTTAATAAGTCAATAACTTCCTGTTCTTGTCTTGAAACAGATTTTTATTTATTGAATGTCATAGTATTATTAAAATTTAATGAGCGAGACTGTGATATAATATTTTATTTTGTCAAATTTACAATGAAAAGGACATTCTCTCACATCCTAAAAGCTGACATGCCAACCACTTGAACTGCTCAGGTAAAGCTTTTATTGATCAGAAGATTAGAAAGTTAAGAAGAGTAGAAAGTGTATTTAACTGTCAAGAAGAACAACATAGCTAAAGAAATACAGTTTTGTAAGAAATACATTTGTTCTAAACTGAGAGAACATGTTGGTCTGTTTTCTGCTCATTCTCTCTTTCTCCATGGAGCTCAATGTCAAAATGTTGTCCACATTCATACTGTCTATATGTTGGTGTCAGTGTTGGCAACTCTGCACCAATTCACAGCGGTACAAAGCTTTCCAATGGACTCTTTTCTAAAGAAAACATACAGAATTAAGTCTGCAAGAGAACTCAGCCTAAAAAACATGAGAGATAAGACATTCAGAGTGTGGTGTGATTTGTTCATGTTAATGAGAAGAGCTAAAATTATGCTGGGCAGGAACAGCAGCGTGTAAATGAGCAGCACCAGGACCAAAATTACAACATTTTGGCGTTTTTCTTCAAAGGGGACGGAGACAGAAGCAGCGAGGGCTCTGAGGGTCCCAACCAGGAAGAATACGAACAGTGGTTAGTGCGTGCACCCAATGAACAGAGGCTGTTGTCCTCCAGGCAGGCAGCCCGGGTTTGAATCTGACCTGTGGCTGCTTCCCATCATGTGGTTCCCCACTCTCTCTCTCCCTGATGACTCTGTCCACTGTCCTATCTCTAAAAGATAACATTTAAAATAATCTTTAAATGACAAACAACACTAATGGGATCTTCATGTGCTATAAAAAAGATTGTGATGAAGGTTGGCCGACAGTTTACTATTAGGCCAGTTCATTTTAGCATGTAAGCAGACAAAAATCTGCTTTATTCTTGTAATACAAAGAACAGCTGGAGTTTATAATAATAACATTAGTTTCACTGTTTGTCAGTCATAAACCAAATTGGACAATTTGACCTGATGATGAGGCCAAATTTAAAAAATATGGGATGACAAAAGTTATTAGATTCAGCCTCTGCACGGCATGAATGTTTGTACTGTATTTTATGTTGGCTGCACACAGTAGCTAATGAGTAATTCCACAGAACAAAGTTGATCAATTGATATCGTTTAAGGAAAAGGAACACAAATATTTATTCAATGTTTCTATTTCCTTAATATTTTTTTCTTCAAAAAACGTGAGCAAAATAATTAACAAGTTTAAGAGCAACTGCAAAACTAATCTCCATTTTTTTAAAGTTAAAGCAGCACTATGTAATACCAATTATCTATTAAATCATTTCTAAATTAAGTCTTTACGACACACCCTCCAATTCAACTGAATCCTTGCCCCTGAGCCTGATCCATATGGAGGGGCAGCAGATCTCTAAGGGATTTACTGAAGACGCCGCTGATGGAGCAATGAAACTGTGAGGCAGCAGAGACTTCAGACTGTGCTCTGCACTCTAGTCCATTTACCTGGCAAACGTCTACTTATGTAGCACACAAGATGGACGAGCTGCTGCTCCTGACAGCACAAATATGGACTTTAGCAGATCCACTGCCCTGTGTTTCACTGAAACCTGGCTCAGTGAACACCTCCTGGACTTTCAGCTCTTATCATCCTCCTCATGTGACATCAATATATGCACACTGCTTTAACACAGTAAGAACTGTCTACCTCTCAAAATATGATTGTTGATGTGATTCTGATCCTGAGACTGTTCTGCAAACACATGGCACAGACAGTAAATGAATAAAGTCATGTAATGTACATACCAGAAAGCAAAGAGCATAGATGACCATGAGCGTCAGAGGAAGGCCGATACTAATGATGATGCATCTTACCACATGCATTACGAAATTTAATTTTTCGTAATACTCATCGCCGTAATGCTCATAGTCAGAGAAGTCGATCTCATCGTCGATGTATTCATAGCCATTCCATTCGGTGACGTTAATGTAGTTTTCTGTCATTCTTCAGATTGAAACCTAGAGTTAAAGAGATCAAGACATAGGGAGTTTTTAAGAAATGTGTTGCACTGTGACACAAATAAAGCAATGGGCAGCACTAATAAAAAAAATAAACGGGGAGACATTAACCATGTGTTTTTTTCTACAAGTGGAAAAGCTGATGATTGTTAAATAGTTTAGTCACACTATTTTTTATATTCATTTCTATGTTTTAAATGATCCCTTTTGATTTGGATACAGGCAGTGTGACATCTAAGAGGATGATTCATTGGTCAGGACTGCTGAATACGTTTAACATGGGGCTTTCATCATGGAGACTTTACTCGAGTCAAGATCATTTTCACAGATATGAATCAAACCTCAGGAAAGCACCAGATCTTTGATTTCCTCAAGTCAAATACAAGTTCAGTCACACTGAGTCAAAGTCAAAAAATGTAGTTTTTTTTGTTTATTATTTCAGATTTTCTCAGTTGATGAAATGTTTTAATGTTTATATTTTGAATTTCAGCCAAACACAGTGTTACCTTCAGTTCAGCAACAAGCATAGCTAATCAAACATAACATCTCTCAACAGTGTTTTTTCAGACATTTCAAATATCACAATCTGCTTATTAAAGTAAATAAATGGGTCTTGAATAATCCTCCGCTGCCCTGATTCTGCATCTGATTCATCAATGTCATTAGATCATTTAACTCTAACTCGCAGGGAGAGTTTCAAAGATAACCACAAAACTCTTCTTCACACCTCAGCTGTTGTCATTTCCTGGAAAATTTAAACATTTCTAGAAATACATCTCAGTGGGTTATGTTGGTTTGGGGGAAAATGAAACAGTGTGTGATTATATTAAGAGAGAAAAATATTAATCATTTGAATTTGTTAATATACGACAGAGGATTAGGGCCACGTTAAAAAAAAAAAATTAACGAGTTCGAGACCAGCCTGCGTGAAACTGATGAAAGGAGAACCCTTAAAGTCTTTAAAGAATAAAAGAATAAAGTCATTATTTAGTCTATATCAGAAGAGCAGCAGCATCCTGTTCTCAAATGACAAACATGGAGCATCTTGTTATACTTTAGTAAAGATTTCACTAATAAGGAAATAGTCTACTTCCTTGTGTAGTCGGTAAAAAAACAGTTCAAGAGAAGTTTTCACTTGTAAGACCTTGTTTATCTGTAAAATGATGAACAGGACACAAACTGTCTCTGCACATGAGACACTTTAACAAGGCAGACCAATAACAGACACAAATAGTTGTGTTGGGGCTTTACTTATGCAGATATGAAACTACACATGCTTTTGGCACATCATCATCTTCACATTGTCATAAAATATCAGCACCCTGAAAAGATACTGCAAGAAACTAAAGAAAGAACCACACTGACTGGGAGGAAAATACTTTAAGAGTTCTACTTTCATAATTTTGGCACAGGCTGGTCTCGAACTCGTAAATTTAAGACTTTATTCTCCTAAATTTATGAGTTTAATCTAGAAATTTTAGTTTTTTTTAGTTAATTAGCTCAGAGTTTATTTGCAAATAACTTTTAAGAGATTTGTTTCAAACACATTTCTTTTGTGATTTTAAGAAATAACAGAGTAACCAGCCCCTCCAGAAACTGCAACACAAGCAGAAGCTGTTTGAAATAAGAAAAGCCGATACCTTCTTCACATTTGAGAACTAGCAGAAGTAGGTGTGTTCGAATTAGTTTATTTTTTCAAAGTGTCATGTGTAGAGCCCGTAGTAATGTCAAGCATGTTTATAGACACTGGCAGCCCCCATTCTCATGTTTAGTTTTGATATTTGTATATTAACTTGTTCAATCATTATGCTATTGTTACATGGCCGGCAGCCTGAGACCTCACTCCCTTTTTTATTTGTTCCCCTGTAGGTAATCACCCAATGAACATCACCCAGCCACTGGATGATCAGCAGCTGAGAGGCTCCATATAAGAACACACCAGCTCTGCAGTGGGAGCTCTCTGTCAGTCTTAAACAAATGAAAGACAGTAATATACAGAATATAAAATAAACCAATAAAGATACATTTAAATAGTGAAATCATTATTTAAATAGAGGGGGAAAGGTTTTATAATAATGCAGATATTTGTTATATTTTCTGTTGTTAATTTAAAGTAGTGATTTCAGTCGGGACTTTAACTCTAGATTAAAAATTTATTAAATTAATCCATGCTCGTTTGTTTTGATTTGGAGGCGGACGTGACGATTTACGTTTAATTTCGCACAGCATTGTGGGTGGTAAAATACAATTCATTTCCTGAAAGCACGCATCCGACCCATACTGCATAAAACCCGGAAGTTAGTATCCATACTGAAATGTTCAGTATACTGTGCGGACCCAAAAAATGCATACTGAATGACCACGAAAGTTCAGTATACTGAAACTCCCTACTGAATAGTACGTACTGCATACTGAACTGTGACAATTCGGAAAGGGCCTCTGTTAATAGAGCACCCTACATCAGTGGGAGTGGTCTGTGGTGCATTCTGGGAGTTTGTGTCTTTCATCCACATGAGCCAAAAAGACTGCTTTATCCTAGCAGTGCTCCTGGCCAAACGAAAAATGTTTTGAAAATAATGTACTTTTGAAAAACTGTACATTTTATTTAAATCCTCTTCTGGGTCCACTTTGTGTGGTCAGTTCATTCTGTCATGAACGGGAAAAAACTAAGAGGAGGACCCAGATGCAGATCTAACAAAAATATTTATTTAAACAAAAAGGAAAAAGCCAACAAAAACTCACTTTAAAATGTTCAACAAAAAATCCACAAAGATCCAAAATAGGGATCCACGAGGAATCACCAGTAAGACTGCCATGCAATCACTAACACGGGGAAACTCTGACATAGACCGACAAAACTACAATGAACTGACAACAAGAGGGAAGGAACAGAGACTAAACAGACAGGGGTAATCAAACACAGGTGAGATTAACAAGACACAGGTGAGGACAATCAGGGCAATCAACACGGAGGGAAACACACAGAGGCAGGGAGAAAACACAAGACAAGAAACACTGAGGACAATACAAGATAAATCATGAAACACTGAAGACACACAGAACTGAAATAAAAAATCAGGGAGATACAATAATAATTCACAATACCCACGAGAACACAGAAACTTTACAACATAATACAGGAAACACTAAAGTCTAAACTATGAAACATTACAAAAACACACACCTGACCAAATCATGACAGTTATGTCTGAGTTTTGAAAGTTAACTGATAGTCCTTTAAGTGCTGCACCTGACAGTAGTAAAACCACGTGTAGCCTTCTTTAATATTAACTGTCTGTGTGCAGAACATTTTACAGAGTGAGAATAACAAGCAGTGCATCATATTTGAGTTAGCAGGAGTGTGATACACGTGCGTAATTCAGTCGACCTAGATGTCCGGTAATATTAATTGATGTACTTGTGTTTCGGTATTTCAGAGAACAAAGTAAAATAATTATTTTAAAAACCCATGCACGCTTGGAAGTTCCTGTTTGTACAAGTGTGCAACACAGGCAGCAAAAAGAGGCCCAGTCAGCCAGTTTGTATGAGATTACAAGACACTTGAAAACAAGCAAATCTCAAACAATGAAAAACCAAATATTAATACTACTTTGCGCCTGGGCTATATCTAAACTAAATCAAACACAACTTATCCTCTTCCACAACTGGAAATCATTTAAGTTGTAACTGGGCCGTCATTTGTTCCATTGTGTACATAATGTTTGATTTCTTGTAACCATTGGTCAGGCAAGGAAGGGGGGGATCATCCAGTTAATAGCATTTTCTTCCCATTTTAAAACCCTTTGTCCAGTTTAGATGGGAGAAGTTGATATTATGTGATATTGATCAGGGAAGACTACATTTCTAAATCATTTTTAACTGTGTTTTTATTCACAAGTTATTGATCTTATTTACTCTCCATGTATCTTGATTTAAGAATGGGGCTGTGTTTAAGGGCATATTTTTGCAATGACTCTGTTCCATCCCACTTTAAGAAATGAACTACATTAGTATTTATCAAAAGAATAAGAAGTTGTGTAAAAGTAGACTTACTTCCCTAAGCTATTGAGTTGAGCATTAATGCACATTTTAGTCTTGTCATTTCAAATCTGAAATGTATACTCATAAGTAGACATAAAGGAGTGCATTTATATAGAAATATTTATTTATTCTGAAAAACAACATTCAAAAAAGTCTGTTTTTACAGCAGAGATGAACATGTTTACAGCTTGGTACAAAACAAACAAATAGGTGTGATTAGCTCATATCTCGATGGACACACACTGTACGGGGGGGGTGAATGTTTTGATGATTCATCAGTTTTGATTTGATGAAGGATAAGAGTTATTCACAATAAGGCGTGTAGCTGACCAGCTTGACAGGCGGGTGTGGTGTAATGGTTTGTCAAGAGGCTTAAAACCCGCCTCAGCTCCAGCTCTCAGCCTGTGGGTGACATCACTCAGGCCATCCGGGGGAGACCTCCCTCACAGCGAGCTGTTGAAGAGAAGCAACTGAAGTCCACCCCAGAAGAACCAACAAATACAGATGTTGTTGAGGCTCAGGTTTCTTCCTCTGTCTCTGCAGCTCTCTGGGCACCTCGACGGACCAGTCACCAATAATCCACACTGTGTCTATAGGAGAAATACAAAGGTGTTCAATTAATGCCTCAGACAAGACAAAATGTACAGTTAACTACATGGGACAGCTCAGGCTGTTTTTTTGTTATGAGCCACATCTGCAGGAATAATATTGAACAAGGTAGCTGCAACTCATCATAATAGATGCCAGTCTTAAACATTTTTTTTTTTTTTTTCATAAGTTTTTGGTGTGAAGCTGACACTGTCCACAGACTCCATGACTTCACGGGATTCTATAGAAAACAAATGTCTTTTGAAAACAGGTAGTCTCAGTTGTAGCTGGGCCGTCATTTGTTACATTGTGTACATAATGTTTGATTTTTTGTAACCATTGGTCAAGCAAGGAAGGGGGGGGTCATTCAGTTAATAGCACCTGTTCTCTTTATAAGGGCCCCATGTTGTATTCAAAATAAAATGAAGTTATGTCCTCCATTATAAAATTAGGTTGAAAGTTGTGTATTTTTGGTACTTATATAAGAAGAAGATGCGACGATAACGATACCAAATATCAGCTAAATCTCTATATCAGGAAATGCATGTCTTAATCTTCACATCACCTATGATATCAGTTCTGAGAAGACGGCTCTCAGGAAGTTGTGTGTATCATTACTTAACATGTTTGTTTTGTAGAAGAACCTTATTAAGAACACACTACATGTTCCTATAACGCATATATATTTTTTGTTAACTGGCACTAACTTTTAATCATCCTCGACTCTCACTTGTAATGGTTCAAGAGAAAATGAAACATGAAAAGAAAAGATTAAGACTAAGAATAAGTATAAACTGTAAAAATCTTGTCTGTGTGTGTGTGAGTTTCACAGCTCAGCGTGTATGAGTCTTATATCTGTTTTGGCTCCATTTGAACATAATGATGTAAATATAGTTTGCTAACACAAAGAGGTGTTCCCTCTCTGATGAAGCGTCTCACACATTAAAGAGCAGCTTCTGCAGGAGTCCTCCTCCATCCTGCACACACACATTAGTTTACACTGAACAACGCTGCGCTCTACATGATGACTTTCTATTCAATTAAGCCAAGTGTGTGTGTGTGTGTGTGTGTGTGTGTGTGTGTGTGTGTGTGTGTGTGTGTGTGTGTGTGTGTGTGTGTGTGTGTGTGTGTGTGTGTGTGTGCGTGTGTGTGCGTGTGTGTGTGTGTGAGAGAGAGCCTGCAGCGCTGATGGAAACACATTAGTATAGAAGTGAACAGCATGCAGAGAAACATTTCCACAGTCTGAGAATGAGAAACAGATGAGCTCTTGTCAGAAGTGAATATTTGGAAGCGAACATAAGCTCATTGGCAGACGATTGTGGCGCACATGATTCGATTTTCCTCTCTCGCAACATGATGAACGAGAGAAGGAGATTGTGTGTGTGTGTGTGTGTGTGTGTGTGTGTGTGTGTGTGTGTGTGTGTGTGTGTGTGTGTGTGTGTGTGTGAGTTTTCCTCTTTGCCCTGCTTTCCTTCCTCTCAGTTGGGTCCTGATTGTTCAGAGTTGGTTTCAGAGACGTTGCAGGTGTTGGTCGATGGTTGCATGTGATCGAGTTTCTTGAAGCTGAGCAGCGAGGTTTACTTTGAGTTCTGCATTCTAACAGAGCTGGGACTCACTGCTTGTTCTCTGCTGCTTCCTCCAGGCATCGAGCTTAGAATTCATTTATTTCATAAGGATCTAGTTTTCAGTGTCCTTACCGAACAGAGTCCTTCAGATATCTTAAACCTTGCAGGGACAGAAGTTTTAAAACTCCCAGACTTAACGAGGTTCTGTTGCATAGTGTCGCCTGAGGAGGGAGCTGTGTTAGTGCTGTTGCCTCACAACAACACGGTTCCTGGTTCGATTCCTCCGTCAGACAGGAGCCTTTCTGTGTGCATGTGTAACTCTGGCTCTGCCCACAGTCCCAAGGCTCATTCATCAGGTTCATTAGTGACTCTGAATTGGCCGTAGATGTGGATGTGAGTGTGACTGGTTGCACACAGAATAGTAGTTGGAGATACAGCAGCAACTGGTTTCTGAATTCTGACTGTGCAGGAGGAGACGAGGGCGACGGTTGGACGGGGACAGACAGCGAGGTCAGGAGGCCTCTCCGTGAGGAAAGAGCCAACACACTGGGAAAATACGATATGAAAGGATGAAAGCAGTGGCAGTATAATGTGGCCCAGAACAAACTGTGAAAAGAGAGCTGTGAAAGAAAAACTGGGACAGCTGAGCATGGAAGGAGTTCAGGGATGGTGGAGGGAATATTTTTCTTTTCACAGAGCCAGAGGAGGAGATGAAGAGAGGGATGAGGGAGAGGGAGAGGAGTCTTCAGCTCCCTGTGACCACAGGAGGAGGAGGGGGAGGGATGACAGAGAGGAAGAGGAGTCTTCAGCTCCCTGTGACCACAGGAGGAGGAGGGGGAGGGATGACGGAGAGGAAGAGGAGTCTTCAGCTCCCTGTGACCACAGGAGGAGGAGGGGGAGGGATGACGGAGAGGAAGAGGAGTCTTCAGCTCCCTGTGAAACACAGGAGGAGGAGGGAGAGGGATGACGGAGAGGAAGAGGAGTCTTCAGCTCCCTGTGAAACAGCGAGCACTGAGTGACCATGGCGAGGAGGATGGAGGGAGGGTTGACGGAGGACTAAGTTTGAAAATCCTCAACTCCAGGGACTGCAGAGATAGAGAGAGAGAGGGCTGGAGGAGGAGGAGGAGGAGGAGGAGGGGAGCAGAGGACAGAGATTAGTGGCGAGGGCTAACCCAGGGGACGGCGGAGTGGCCTGCCAGTGGAAATGCATCATGGGTATTATATTGTGGTTGTGTGTTTTGGCTCGGAAAGTGAGAGACCATTTATAATTCAGGGTGACTAGTACCACCCGAGGCAGACACTCTCAATCTGGCTTAACTCTCTTTCTCTTTCTTCTATTCTTCACCTCCTCCTCCTCCTCTTCCTCCTCTTGTTTTTCATCGTTTTTTTCTCCCCAGAAGCGTCTCTCTGTCGCTCTCTGTCTCATTGTTATCTCGTGTTTGTTCGCTTTCTTTCTCCAGAGCCATTTCTCCAACACTAACTCCATCTCTCTCCCCTCCAGTTTGAAGCTGTGTGAAATAAAACAGGGCCGGCAGGGAGACGGCTTTCTGGGCTTTTTAGTCTCAGTGAAATAAATGGGGGAGTGAGGGGAAGTGAAGGTGTTCACAGAGAGCCACAGGGTGCACAGCTTGGTGATAACTCAGGTCTCTCACATAGAAGGAATAAATCTTCATCTTTAACATCAAGTTTCACATTATTGAATACAGATCGGAGATCATGCTTGTGTTTCACTTATTAAAAAAAAGGAAGATGTGTGAAATACAAACTGAATAAACTGGAGACAGATATCGTGCTCCTCTAAGAGAAGAGGAACTTACAGAACGATGTCAGTGTTCCCTCTCAACATGTCGCTTCTTTAATTTTAAGTTCACTTCTTTATCCTCACACAATAAATCATCTGCTGTGTCTGAAGAAGCAGAAATAAAAAATGTTGGATCATCGCTTACAAGAAGAAAACTTCTGTGTCAGAGTCACACTTTATATTTTAATCATCTCCAACAGAACATCTCAGAGTCGTTGATTCTATCCTCACTCAGCTCAGCAGTCATGTTTGAATAAAGACGTTCAGAACACAAACTGGGGGGGGGGTAATATCTCCATTCATATCTCCGTTCATCATTGTCTCCCTCTCTGAGTCTACTCTGATGGAGCTGTACTCTGATGGAGCTGTACTCTGATGGAGCTGTACTCTGATGGAGCTGCTCTCTCACACTGATGGAGCTGCACTCTCATACTGATGGAGCTGTACTCTCACTCTGACGGAGCTGTACTCTCACACTGATGGAGCTGCACTCTCACTCTGATGGAGCTGTACTCTCACTCTGATGGAGCTGCACTCTCACTCTGATGGAGCTGCACTCTCACACTGATGGAGCTGCACTCTCACTCTGATGGAGCTGTACTCTCACACTGATGGAGCTGCACTCTCTCACACTGATGGAGCTGTACTCTCACTCTGATGGAGCTGCACTCTCACTCTGATGGAGCTGTACTCTCACTCTGATGGAGCTGTACTCTCACTCTGATGGAGCTGTACTCTCACACTGATGGAGCTGCACTCTCACACTGATGGAGCTGCACTCTCACTCTGATGGAGCTGCACTCTCACTCTGATGGAGCTGCACTCTCATACTGATGGAGCTGCACTCTCACTCTGATGGAGCTGCACTCTCACACTGATGGAGCTGCACTCTCATACTGATGGAGCTGTACTCTCACTCTGACGGAGCTGCACTCTCACTCTCACTCTGATGGAGCTGCACTCTCACTCTCACTCTGATGGAGCTGCACTCTCACTCTGATGGAGCTGCACTCTCACTCTCACTCTGATGGAGCTGCACTCTCATACTGATGGAGCTGCACTCTCATACTGATGGAGCTGTACTCTCACTCTGACGGAGCTGCACTCTCACTCTCACTCTGATGGAGCTGCACTCTCACTCTGATGGAGCTGCACTCTCACTCTGATGGAGCTGTACTCTCACACTGATGGAGCTGTACTCTCACTCTGATGGAGCTGCACTCTCACTCTGATGGAGCTGTACTCTCACACTGATGGAGCTGTACTCTCACTCTGATGGAGCTGCACTCTCACTCTGATGGAGCTGCACTCTCACACTGATGGAGCTGTACTCTCACTCTGATGGAGCTGCACTCTCTCACACTGATGGAGCTGCACTCTCACTCTGATGGAGCTGTACTCTCACACTGATGGAGCTGCACTCTCACTCTGATGGAGCTGTACTCTCACACTGATGGAGCTGTACTCTCACACTGATGGAGCTGCACTCTCACTCTGATGGAGCTGTACTCTCACACTGATGGAGCTGCACTCTCACTCTGATGGAGCTGTACTCTCACACTGATGGAGCTGTACTCTCACTCTGATGGAGCTGCACTCTCACTCTGATGGAGCTGCACTCTCACTCTGATGGAGCTGTACTCTCACACTGATGGAGCTGCACTCTCTCACACTGACGGAGCTGCACACAAATAAAGACGATGAGAAACTTTTTACACTTTATCAAAATGAAACACTCTTAAGGAATCTATTGTCGGCTGCAGTTTCAAAGCATCTTGGCGTTTCGTGCATGTGTCTTTTTTCCGGCCATCATTTTAATGCCCTGGGCTTAAGTTCTTTAAACAACAAATGTTTCTGCACTCCAGTCGGCGCCCGGGGGTGTGTTTTTTTGGTAACAAGGTGTCACAACCCATGCTCAGTGAGCTGGACAAACAGGGAGAGCACATGGTTTTTAAGTTATTAAAGAGAATATTCATTGAGTCAAATCCTCCTGATCAAAGAATGTACAATCTGTAAATCAGCGCCCCTCTCTACCTGAAGTCAACCTAAGTGGGGAGAAATATTATATTTTTCTAACTGGATTAAAAAGTATCTTGTCATGTGATATCCATGTCACCTGTTGATTGAACAAAAGAAACAAGCTCTGAAATGTTCAAATCGATTATAGAAAGTTAAGATGATTTCTTTTCTCATGTTTCTTTCATCAAGAAGTTTGATCAACTTGAAATTACACATCAGAGCTCTGCGTGTGCTGCAGCTCTGCAGGAATCTACTCCTGACTTCACAAACACAAGTCTGAAGACCTTTGATTGTAGATCATATTTGAAGACAGGTACAGGTACAGGTCTGTCAAAGCTCTACAGGTAGAGCTTTGACAGAGTGCAGATGTTGAATCTATAAAACATAAACAGTTTCACATGCAGAACTAACAGGTCCATCAGAGTTCAGGGATTTAAAGGATTACAAGAGGACAAAAAATCACGATCCTTCATTCAGACTTCTGTGGATCTATATTTAAAAATCAAACATCTTATAGTTTCATGTCTCACAGTTTCAGGATCTTTGACCTTTCATCACGAAGGTTAATGTGTGTCCCCGTTAGAGGAAGCGACGCTGCTCTTCCAGCTGATAGCGACTGCACAGATTCTGGCTGCTAATTCTCAACATGTCACCGTCTTCATGGAGATATTCTGGCTTCATCATGAGGCCTGCTGTCCATCTGTATATACAATCTATGACATCATGATGGTGAACTGACCTCTGTTGACAGCGGTGGTCAGAGTCTGAGCTTCACTGATCGTAATGTGACAGCTGTCACTGACTCGTCTTTCTGGACGTTTCAAACGTAATAAAATGACTGTGTCCTCCACAAAGCGACTTCCTTCCTTGTCTCTTTGTCTCTGCTCACAGTTTCATGTGTGAATTCCTCAAAAGCAGAGCAATAATACCCACTGAGCAGAACTGAGGATGCCTCAGAGACTCCATTATTTATAACTCTTGGAGCTGTGAGCCTCGTCTTATAGAAAGCCAGAGGCTTGTGTTAGTGGGTTTAATGCTAATGTAGACCCAAAGCGGCTTCTTGGAAGGAGGCGCCTTAAGGCTCCCAAAAAATAATAACGTGGCGTTGAGAAGAGATGATGATGAAGATTATTATTATACGATCTGCGAAGAGGAGACGCTCACCTCTAAAGACGCTTTAGTCAGCTGTTTGAGTCCTGAGGAGGTCGGGCAGAGACGAGGGGTACAGAGGAGGAGTTAAGGACAGGAGAGAGGAGGAGTCAAGGACAGGAGGCAGGAGGAGTAAAGGACAGGAGAGAGGAGGAGTAAAGTACAGAGAGGAGGAGTAAAGGACAGAGAGAGGAGGAGTAAAGGACAGAGAGAGGAGGAGTAGAGGACAGGAGGGAGGAGGAGTAAAGGACAGAGAGAGGAGGAGTAGAGGACAGGAGAGAGGAGGAGTAAAGTACAGAGAGGAGGAGTAAAGGACAGAGAGAGGAGGAGTAGAGGACAGGAGAGAGGAGGAGTAAAGGACAGAGAGCAGGAGTAAAGAACAGGAGAGAGGAGGAGTAAAGGGCAGAGAGAGGAGGAGTAGAGGACAGAAAGAGGAGTAAAGGACAGAGAGAGGAGGAGTAGAGGACAGAGAGGAGGAGTAAAGGACAGAGAGAGGAGGAGTAAAGGGCAGAGAGAGGAGGAGTAAAGGACAGAGAGAGGAGGGGTAGAGGACAGAGAGAGGAGGAGTAAAGGACAGAAAGAGGAGGAGTAGAGGACAGAGAGGAGGAGTAAAGGACAGAGAGAGGAGGAGTAAAGGGCAGAGAGAGGAGGAGTAAAGGACAGAGAGAGGAGGGGTAGAGGACAGAGAGAGGAGGAGTAAAGGACAGAAAGAGGAGGAGTAGAGGACAGAGAGAGGAGTAGAGGACAGAGAGGAGGAGTAAAGGACAGAAAGAGGAGTAAAGGACAGAGAGAGGAGGAGTAAAGGACAAAGAGAGGAGGAGTAGAGGACAGAAAGAGGAGTAAAGGACAGAGAGAGGAGGAGTAGAGGACAGAGAGGAGGAGTAAAGGACAGAGAGAGGAGGAGTAGAGGACAGAAAGAGGAGTAGAGGACAGAGAGGAGGAGTAAAGGACAGAAAGAGGAGTAAAGGACAGAGAGAGGAGGAGTAAAGGACAGAGAGGAGGAGTAAAGGACAGAGAGAGGAGGAGTAAAGGACAGAGAGAGGAGGAGTAGAGGACAGAGAGGAGGAGTAAAGGACAAAGAGAGGAGGAGTAGAGGACAGAGAGGAGGAGTAAAGGACAAAGAGAGGAGGAGTAGAGGACAGAAAGAGGAGTAGAGGACAGAGAGGAGGAGTAAAGGACAGAGAGGAGGAGTAAAGGACAGAGAGGAGGAGTAGAGGACAGAGAGGAGGAGTAAAGGACAGAGAGGAGGAGTAAAGGACAGAGAGAGGAGGAGTAGAGGACAGAAAGAGGAGTAAAGGACAGAGAGAGGAGGAGTAGAGGACAGAGAGGAGGAGTAAAGGACAAAGAGAGGAGGAGTAGAGGACAGAAAGAGGAGTAGAGGACAGAGAGGAGGAGTAAAGGACAGAGAGAGGAGGAGTAGAGGACAGAAAGAGGAGTAGAGGACAGAGAGGAGGAGTAAAGGACAGAGAGAGGAGGAGTAGAGGACAGAAAGAGGAGTAGAGGACAGAGAGGAGGAGTAAAGGACAGAAAGAGGAGTAAAGGACAGAGAGAGGAGGAGTAAAGGACAGAGAGGAGGAGTAAAGGACAGAGAGGAGGAGTAGAGGACAGAGAGGAGGAGTAAAGGACAGAGAGGAGGAGTAAAGGACAGAGAGGAGGAGTAAAGGACGGAGAGGAGGAGTCAAGGACAGAAAGAGGAGTAAAGGACAGAGAGGAGGAGTAAAGGACGGAGAGGAGGAGTCAAGGACAGAAAGAGGAGTAAAGGACGGAGAGGAGGAGTCAAGGACAGAAAGAGGAGTAAAGGACAGAAAGAGGAGTAAAGGACAGAGAGGAGGAGTAAAGGACAGAAAGAGGAGTAAAGGACGGAGAGGAGGAGTCAAGGACAGAAAGAGGAGTAAAGGACGGAGAGGAGGAGTCAAGGACAGAAAGAGGAGTAAAGGACAGAGAGGAGGAGTAAAGGACAGAGAGGAGGAGTAAAGGACAGAGAGGAGGAGTATCAACATATCATAAAACAGCTGGTAAACTCTGAAGGTGAAACGTGAAGATGTACTGATGGAGAGATGTGAGAGTGACGGAGCTGCACACAGAGGAGCGTTCAGGGCTCAGGGAGTGAGCCGACACCTCTACAGCTACCAGACCCACTTCCATACTGTGGTCTGACCTGGTCTTGAATCGGGGGACCCTTCAGTTCCCATCCAAGTCCCCTGCAGACTGAGCTACTGGAAAACCTCACAAAGTAGTCTGAAGAGTGTCTGTAAGAGTTCCCTGCATCTTAAATGACTTTAGTGTAAGTACCACGGTGCTGCCTGTCACATGTACCCCTCACACCCCACGTACCCCGCTGACCCCACACACACACCCCCTGACACGTCTCAGTGTGTGTGGGCAGATTCCCTCTCAATGCCTCCATTGTTCGCTGACGTGGATCTGCAGCACAGACCGAAAACAAAAGAGCCATGTTGTCCTGGAGGCCGTCTGAACAGGGACAAAGACGTCCAGTGGCACATGCTTAATGTGTAGACAAGTGTGTGTGTGTGTGTGTGTGTGTGTGTGTGTGTGTGTGTGTGTGTCCTCTGTGGTGGTAATATGGTGAAGTCAATGCAGCTGGGTGTCGGGTGTGTTGGAGCAGATGGGTAACATGTTGGTACATGGGTCTAAAATGTGGGTACAAGTTTGTGTGACTGGTGTACTTGAAACAAACACACACAAACACACACAAATGGTCTCTCACTTCTGTTAAGATCAGAATCATACACAATGCATGTTTCTCTTCTCTTCAGTGTTCATAAGTTGGTTCAAACATCAGGTTTCTGCAGCCTGACTTCTAATGATGACCATAAATAAAGTCTCAGCTTCGAACCCCCCCCCGGCTGAACCCCAGGCCCACTTCAGGTGATAAAAGTGACTATTTGTCGTGTTTAGCATCAGCTCCAGGTGTGACAGGCCGCCTCTGCAGAGCTCCAACCCCCACTGATGGATGTTGTGTAGGTGAGCCTGCTCCGTGTCGAGCTACGTTCATTTGCACTTTAAAAGAACAAAAATAAAAAAAGATGAATATGGAAAAACACAATAATATCGTCATTAGCATATTTCTGCAGTGGGCCTTTCCCTCAGGATACTGTGACCAAAGAGGAGAGAGGCACAGCGCCTCATCGGGGAGGAGAAGATGTGAGAGAGCTGCAGGGTAGAGAGAGAGAGAGAGAGAGAGAGAGAGAGAGAGAGAGAAAGAGAGAGAGAGGGGGAGAGAGAGACAGAGAGAGAGAGAGAGAGAGACAGAGAGAGGGCGAGAGAGAGACAGAGAGAGAGAGGGGGGGAGAGAGAGAGACAGAGAGAGAGAGGGGGGAGAGAGAGAGAAAGGGAGAAAGAGAGAGGTTCAGGTGTAACACGTATTTATTCTGCATCATAATAAACATAATAAACTGTGGGATCTCTTTAGTGAAGTTAAGTTAAGTTAAGTTCTGTGGCTGAATCAGTCTCCACACTTACTCAAAGCCACCATCATACATCAACATGATACCATGTCCTGAGTGTTTGTCTGCAGCCCTGCATGCTCTCACCTGGTGGCCTGTAGCCCCACCCCCTGAGCTTCTAATTTTCAAAATAAAGCTCCGGAAGTCATGCAATTGAATTGTCAAATGATATATTACAAACATACTACATACTAGGTGCTAATGCATATACATTCAAGACTACATAAAAAATAAGCAATTTGGGCATTCTTGTGTGCTGTGTATGCACTCACACATGCTGTCGTCTTCTTTTGGCACGTTGGTAATGTTTGAATTAATGTGCGAGTTCAGAAACTGCTTCTTGACCCAATGCACTTGCCATTGGTGCGACAGCACATGAGATGAGAGAGCGCCAGGGCTGCAGCCATACCCGTCTCTGTCCTGACAGAATACTGGATTCTGATTGGTCGCAGGGCATCCAATTAGTCCTGACCATTATCGAACAATACGGTTCCTTCTATAAAACTGTCTGCTTTAATAATAACCATAACTTTATAATGAGGCAGTTTTTAAAGTTACAATGTGCTTTAAAATGATTAACACATAAATCAAATACACACACACACACACACACACACACACACACACACACACACACACACACACACACACACACACAGCTACAGGTCAGGTTTATGGGTTTGTCTCTGAGCTCGTTCAGACTCATCATGATGAAGATCAGACACAGCTGGAGGGACCGACGGAGGAAAAGACAGAGAGAATAAGAATCCGCCGGAGAAGGAAAGAGAGATAGCTGTTGGCTCAGAGAAATAAAAGCCCCATGTCATTGTCCATCTCTTCATGTCTTCTCTTTCTTCTTCTCTTCTGTAATCGTGTTGATGTGAAGTGCTTCTGTGGCTGCACCCTGGAGGACCCGGCAGAACAGAGTCAAAGCAATAGGCTCTTCATCCATCCAACCCCCCACACCCCCATCCATCCCCTGTTCCTCTGTCCGCCAATCCACCCGTCCATCCTTCCTTCCTTACAACCATCCCTTCATCCAACATCAATCAATCCATCCACCCATCCGTGTCCGTCCGTCTGTCCATTCCTCCCTCCCTCCGTTTTTGCTCCTCAGGTTCTCACCTTGTTCTCTTCTCAGATCTCCTCAGGGTGGATTGGCTCTGCAGTGAGATACGTTCACTATCTTAGCATGTGTAGTGGGAGCAGTGGGAGCACTGGTTTACGTCAGTGTTTTTCCTTGTTGGACTTGAAAGCAGCCTCCTGAAAGTAGGCCAGCTCCTCCCCTGGTTCAGCCCCTTAATTAGCTGAACCATATACAAAGCACCTGTGGCAACATGGCTGCCTTTTTGTAGTTGTGTGACTTGTTTTGCACTTGGAAAGGGAGGAAGTTCTGATGACTGTAACATTGAAAAAGAAAACGTGTCATGCCTTCACTGCACAGGGTCCACACAGTGCCCCGAAAGGATCAAGGAAGTGAAACTGAATAAAATCTGAGCTGAGCAAAGACTGACATATGCAGAGAATGTGAAAATAATAATAAAAAAAAACAGAAGAGCAGGTCACAAAAAACAAAGAGAGGAGATAAACCTGATGGAAATATATGTGTGGATAAAAAAACGTGTCTTGGATTTCATCTCCATGGTGATTAATTGTGCAGCAGACGTACAGGGAAAGTCTGAGAGAGTTAAAATGGTGTTGAATGCTACAAAACATTTTTTAGACATTGCGGATATCATTGGGGAAGAGCTGGATATAACGCTGAGGGAAGGACTGGCCCAAACCCAGACAATTGGGACTGGGGTATAGAGTGGGACATAGAAAAAAACGGATCACTGTGGGTGGACACTGTGTAGTTGCACAAAGGTTGTTAGAACAATCCAGATGGTGGCGGTAATGCAACACATAGGGATGCCAACTGACATAAAACTGAACAGAAGAAAGACGAAGGCTGCATGTTGGCCTCGTCTGCCACATGTTCCTCGCTCTGAGGTAGGTTATGCCTCCAAATGATTATTTCAAGCTCGTTTGAAGTCATTAACTTAAAGTAACAAAGTTTAAGTAGTCTTGTCTGCCTCGTGTGTGTTCTCCTGTTGGTTGACTTACCTGAGGTCTGGGTTCATGTCACCTTTGTGTAAAACAGTGAGGTTAAGTGGCCTTTGATCGGCTGCTGTTTTGTCTGTGGATTTATTTTTAAACTGAACCAACTGGTTTTTTATTGTTTGCTTTTCTTTGCTTAATGCTTTTTGTTATGTATCCTTTATTGAAGTGGTTGCTGGCTGCAGATAGGGGGGTAGTCCCTCAAGGTGGTTCCCTGCACTGTTTGTGGTGGTATCTCACCTGGACACAGTAGTGTGCATCTGTTTGCTGTGAGTTTCTGAGAGGTGAGTAGATTGTTGCCTCCCCCTCTGCTGACACCACTCACTCCTCCTTTTCTTTTGGAACCTCGTCTCTGTCTTCAGTTGTTGAACCTGTGTTGCCTTTGTCTGGTGAAGGTGTTTATATATTTCCTGTGGTGAAAGTTCCCACGTGGCGTTTGTCGGGTCAGTTAGATTATAGTTTCTCGTTTATTATTTATTATACACCAACCCTTAGTGCTCCTCGCCACACATAATACAGAATATATGTTGTGTTGGCCTTTCCATTTACATGCGGATGTTTTGTTCTATTCTGTTTTATTTATTGATTCTCGTGGAAGCAGGTCAATGTTTTGGAAGCACTTTGAGTCCAAGGAAAATGTTGTACAGTTTTATGTAATGACCTCTTCCCTCCTGCTCTCCTCTCCTCTTCCTTCTTCCTTTCTCCTCCTTAACTTTCCCTCACCCTCCTTTCTTCCCTCCTTCTGTCCTCTCCTTGTCTTGTGACCTAATCTCTCCTGCTCTTCTATCTTTTACTTTCCTTTATTACTTCTTTTTAATACTTCTCACCTCCTCTTCTGTTCATATTTATGTCTCTTTTCCTCCTCTCCTCTTCACCCTCCCTCTTGTTCTTTTCCTCCTTCTATCATCTTCTTGAATCCTTTCCTCCTCAATGTGACTCCCCTGTCTCCTCTGTCCTTGTTTGTCCTCTTCACCCTCCTCCTCGTCTCCTGGACTCAGTCATGAGAGAAGAATTATTTCAGCTGTGACCTGCCTCACATGGTGATAAACCCCCTCCTGCCTGTAGGCTTGATGTTGAGCCTGATCTCCTCTCTAATGTTCAAAACCTTGATGTGTCCTCTGTGAGACATTTATTACTCCCTCCTTTGTGCTTTTCCTCGTCTCCTCGTTCGCCCTCCATCAATCCGTCCACATCCTCTTTGCCCTTTCCCTCCCGCGCTCGCTTTCATTTTGCTTTATTTCCTCCCTCATTACCCCCCCAACCCTCCTCCGCTGCGTTCCGTCCGCCCTTCGTCTTGTCTCTGTCCTCTCTCCGACTCCTCGTCTTATTTTGCCGGGACTGAAACCATCAGAGACAATTAGCGCCGAAGTCTCTTTGGCGCCAAAAGGCTGGAGGAGATGAGAGGAAGTGTGTCTGGGATGATGATGTGAGGAAAACAGCGGGGGTCTGTGAGTGCCCTCCTTACCAAATGCCACTGGTACTGGTATTCACTTCCTGCTTCTTCCCCTCGTTGGTCCTGCCTTTGTTTTCAGATTTACATCATCATTACTGCGGCTCTGTGCGGCGGTGGCTGCTGTGTGGAGAAGGAGTGAGGTACTCTGCCCATTGTCTCCTCAGCCTGAGGATCATCTGAGCGCTCCTCTAAATGCATCTTTGTCTGAGACTGAACAGGAACCCGTCCCACAAACAAAGCTCTTCTACCAACTGTTGTTCCCTCATCACATCACAAGAACAACACAATACAGCAAAGCCCCGTGCCCTGCTTTCCTACTTTCCCCGCGTCTTAATTTATGGAGGCTGGGTGTTACCGCCCCGGCCTGACGCTCCAGCCGTCTCAACACAAAGACGTCTGGGAGTGGATGTAGGCCAGGAGGAAGCAGGGCAGGAAGAGGTGTCTCCTCTGCCGCCTTAAATCACCAACAACCTCCGACCGAGCGCCCTCCCGCGCTCACGCATACGTTTGCATACTAATGAGGTCAAACGTCTGCCTCCTTGGAAGACAGAGGGCGACTGTCTGTCCTTTTGTTTCTCCGCCCATCTTTTATTTCCCACTTCAACATTAACATGGATGAGTAAATGTCCTTCTCGGGGGGGGGGGGGGGGGGGGGGAGCTGGGCATGCTTTGCATAAAGAGAGAGGACTGACTCCTCTGTTGTCAGGGAGTTTGTAAAAAGTTCACAGCTGACAGAAACACTTGGACTACATTTACATTTACTGCTCCATGCTTTAAGTACAAACAGAAAACACCAAAGTCCAGTCTCCAATCTAAAAGATCAATCATCACCATAGACTGTCTGCACGCCACCATAGACTGTCTGCACGCCACCACCATAGACTGTCTGCACGCCACCATAGACTGTCTGCACGTCACCATAGACTGTCTGCACGCCACCACTATAGACTGTCTGCACGCCACCATAGACTGTCTGCACGCCACCACCGTAGACTGTCTGCACGCCACTATAGACTGTCTGCACGCCACCACTATAGACTGTCTTCACGCCACCATAGACTGTCTGCACGCCACCATAGACTGTCTGCACGCCACCACTATAGACTGTCTGCATGCCACCACTATAGACTGTCTGCACGCCACCGTAGACTGTCTGCACGCCACCACCGTAGACTGTCTGCACGCCACTATAGACTGTCTGCACGCCACCACTATAGACTGTCTTCACGCCACCATAGACTGTCTGCACGCCACCATAGACTGTCTGCACGCCACCATAGACTGTCTGCACGCCACCACCATAGACTGTCTGCACGCCACCACCATAGACTGTCTGCACGCCACCACTATAGACTGTCTGCACGCCACCATAGACTGTCTGCACGCCACCACTATAGACTGTCTGCACGCCACCACCATAGACTGTCTGCACGCCACTATAGACTGTCTGCACGCCACCACTATAGACTGTCTGCACGCCACCATAGACTGTCTGCACGCCACCACTATAGACTGTCTGCACGCCACCATAGACTGTCTGCACGCCACCACCATAGACTGTCTGCACGCCACCACCATAGACTGTCTGCACGCCACCACTATAGACTGTCTGCACGCCACCATAGACTGTCTGCACGCCACCACTATAGACTGTCTGCACGCCACCACCATAGACTGTCTGCACGCCACTATAGACTGTCTGCACGCCACCACTATAGACTGTCTGCACGCCACCATAGACTGTCTGCACGCCACCATAGACTGTCTGCACGCCACCACTATAGACTGTCTGCACGCCACCATAGACTGTCTGCACGCCACCACCGTAGACTGTCTGCACGCCACCATAGACTGTCTGCACGCCACCACCGTAGACTGTCTGCACGCCACTATAGACTGTCTGCACGCCACCACTATAGACTGTCTTCACGCCACCATAGACTGTCTGCACGCCACTATAGACTGTCTGCACGCCACTATAGACTGTCTGCACGCCACCATAGACTGTCTGCACGCCACCATAGACTGTCTGCACGCCACCACTATAGACTGTCTGCACGCCACCATAGACTGTCTGCACGCCACCACCATAGACTGTCTGCACGCCACCACTATAGACTGTCTGCACGCCACCATAGACTGTCTGCACGCCACCACTATAGACTGTCTGCACGCCACCACCATAGACTGTCTGCACGCCACTATAGACTGTCTGCACGCCACCACTATAGACTGTCTGCACGCCACCATAGACTGTCTGCACGCCACCATAGACTGTCTGCACGCCACCACTATAGACTGTCTGCACGCCACCATAGACTGTCTGCACGCCACCACCATAGACTGTCTGCACGCCACCACCATAGACTGTCTGCACGCCACCACCATAGACTGTCTGCACGCCACCACTATAGACTGTCTGCACGCCACCATAGACTGTCTGCACGCCACCACTATAGACTGTCTGCACGCCACCACTATAGACTGTCTGCATGCCACCACTATAGACTGTCTGCACGCCACCGTAGACTGTCTGCACGCCACCACCGTAGACTGTCTGCACGCCACTATAGACTGTCTGCACGCCACCACTATAGACTGTCTTCACGCCACCATAGACTGTCTGCACGCCACTATAGACTGTCTGCACGCCACCATAGACTGTCTGCACGCCACCATAGACTGTCTGCACGCCACCATAGACTGTCTGCACGCCACCACTATAGACTGTCTGCACGCCACCATAGACTGTCTGCACGCCACCACCATAGACTGTCTGCACGCCACCATAGACTGTCTGCACGCCACCACCGTAGACTGTCTGCACGCCACTATAGACTGTCTGCACGCCACCACTATAGACTGTCTTCACGCCACCATAGACTGTCTGCACGCCACTATAGACTGTCTGCACGCCACTATAGACTGTCTGCACGCCACCATAGACTGTCTGCACGCCACCATAGACTGTCTGCACGCCACCACTATAGACTGTCTGCACGCCACCATAGACTGTCTGCACGCCACCACCATAGACTGTCTGCACGCCACCACTATAGACTGTCTGCACGCCACCATAGACTGTCTGCACGCCACCACCATAGACTGTCTGCACGCCACTATAGACTGTCTGCACGCCACCACTATAGACTGTCTGCACGCCACCATAGACTGTCTGCACGCCACCATAGACTGTCTGCACGCCACCACTATAGACTGTCTGCACGCCACCATAGACTGTCTGCACGCCACCACCATAGACTGTCTGCACGCCACCACTATAGACTGTCTGCACGCCACCACTATAGACTGTCTGCACGCCACCATAGACTGTCTGCACGCCACCACTATAGACTGTCTGCACGCCACTATAGACTGTCTGCACGCCACCACTATAGACTGTCTGCACGCCACCATAGACTGTCTGCACGCCACCACTATAGACTGTCTGCACGCCACCATAGACTGTCTGCACGCCACCACCATAGACTGTCTGCACGCCACCACCATAGACTGTCTGCACGCCACCACTATAGACTGTCTGCACGCCACCATAGACTGTCTGCACGCCACCACTATAGACTGTCTGCACGCCACCACCATAGACTGTCTGCACGCCACTATAGACTGTCTGCACGCCACCACTATAGACTGTCTGCACGCCACCATAGACTGTCTGCACGCCACCATAGACTGTCTGCACGCCACCACTATAGACTGTCTGCACGCCACCATAGACTGTCTGCACGCCACCACCATAGACTGTCTGCACGCCACCATAGACTGTCTGCACGCCACCACCGTAGACTGTCTGCACGCCACTATAGACTGTCTGCACGCCACCACTATAGACTGTCTGCACGCCACTATAGACTGTCTGCACGCCACCATAGACTGTCTGCACGCCACCATAGACTGTCTGCACGCCACCATAGACTGTCTGCACGCCACCACTATAGACTGTCTGCACGCCACCATAGACTGTCTGCACGCCACCACTATAGACTGTCTGCACGCCACCACCATAGACTGTCTGCACGCCACCATAGACTGTCTGCACGCCACCACTATAGACTGTCTGCACGCCACTATAGACTGTCTACATGCCACCACCATAGACTGTCTGCACGCCACCATAGACTGTCTGCACGCCACCACCATAGACTGCCCTCGGGCTACTGATGGTGATATCAGACGGACTTTTGATTGTAGAGTCGTCATGGAAACTTATTGTTTCCAAGTGGTGGACAACTGCAGTGTCGACTCTTTGTGTTGAACATCCACCATGAAGAACTCAGGTATGTTTTCTACCTTCATGAAAACAGAGCTGGTCGTTATAAACAGTGTCTCATTTGAGCTCCCATATCTAACATGTATGAACTAACATATCCCCCTCCTCCTCTTCCTCCTCCTCCTCCTCCTCTCTCTCCTCCTGCTCCTCCTCTTCATCCTCTTCCTCATCCTCCTCCTCTCTCTCCTCCTGCTCCTCCTCCTCCTGCTCCTCCTCTTCATCCTCTTCCTCATCCTCCTCCTCTCTCTCCTCCTGCTCCTCCTCCTCCTCTTCCTCCTCCTCCTCTCTCTCTCCTCCTCCTCCTCCTGCTCCTCCTCCTCCTGCTCCTCCTCCTCTCTCTCCTCCTGCTCCTCCTCTTCATCCTCTACCTCCTCCTCCTCCTCTCTCCTCCTGCTCCTCCTTCTCCTCCTCCTCCTGCTCCTCCTCTTCATCCTCTTCCTCCTCCTCCTCTCTCTCCTTCCTCCTCCTCCTTCCCTTCTTCCTCCTCTTCCTCCTCCTCCTCCAGCTGCCCTGCTCTTTACAAGCGTCCTGTTTAATTATCAGTATTTTTAACTACAGCCGTGCTGCATTGTGGGAAAATAACTCCATGCTCTCTCTCGTATCAGGGGGACGTTTTTTTAACTGACTCGACATGTTGTTCCCTGACTTTCCCAGAGATCAGATTAGGGCAGTTGGAGAGATAACGAGCACAATCCAATAGACATTAACATACCTTGGCCTCGTGTGGGGAACACAGCGAGCTCCTCGGGGCGCAGAGGCTTCCAGCGGCCCAGTGGTTAATTGAATTATTGTTAATGAAGTGCTGATGCAATTAGAAGAAAGAGGCCTTCTTCTTCTTTTGCCTTCTCATGAGAGTCACGTTATTTCAGCCCGGACTGGGGTCATGAAATCACACGGCGCTCTTTCTCTGGCTGCTCCTCTTTCAAACACACTTAACGTCTGTCTGCTTTGACGTCCGCTCTCTGTGCACTGCACGTCAGCCTCCATCACCTCCGTCATGTCACATTGTCCGGAAGGAGCAGCCGGGTCTCCTGAACTCGTGTTTTTGCAGCCGAGTTTTGAGATGCCTGATTATTTGTTTATTTCGGCGTCGGAGCGGCCGCCGAGCTCCGGGGGCTTTTTATCATCCCACTCACTTCCTGGATTAGAGCGGGTATAATCACAGCGAGCATGAATATTCATGATCGAGGATCTGAGAGAAGAGGAGAGAGACTGACAGGCAGAACGCCAACAGACAGGCAGAGCCGCTCACGCTCCAAGTTACACTCATGATGGTTTAACCCTTTAAACTCTGGATCCATGTGTGTATAAATGTTGACTCCTCTCAGTGTGATGTCTTGTCTTTTACTGTCTACTTTTGTGACTGCACAAGCTTAAAGGTTACATTTATAAATCGTGGTTATTGATTATTGTTTGTCATAAATACAGATCTGCTTTATGCAGATGATGTTGTTCTGTTTGCTTCTTCATGAAGGGACCTCCTGCGGGCGTTAGCAGCGGTTTGCAGCCAACTAAGAGTCAGAACCTGGAAGTTCAAGGCCATGGTTCTCTGCCGGGAAACAGTGGATTGCTTCCTCCAGTTGGGGAGTGACTCTCTGCCTCAGGTGAAGGAGGTTAAATATCTCGGGTCCTGTTCACAGGGAGGGTAAAATGGATTATGAGATTGACTGACAGATTGGTGCAGCATTAATGCGGTCGTTGTACTGGACCATCAAGGTAGATTTAGATCAGTTGATCTTTTTTCCAACCTGTGCTCATGAGCTATAGGTCGTGACTGAAAGAATAAAATTGCAAATATAAGCGACCTAAATGAGTCTCTTCCGCAGTGTGGGGATGGGGCAGAATATCGCTCAAACATAGTTTAAAGAGACAAAGCAAAGATCATGTTTTTATGAACACAGCTTCAGACTGTGAGAAGGAAATTCAAATTCATTGACAGAGGTCGACAGCCACTGAAAATTTAGAGTCCATATCTTCTTCTCCCCTTCCACATGTTTCTATTCTCTACACTGACATATGAACTGATGGATTCTGAGCTAATAATGAGGCAGTGGTGAACTCTAATGTCATCATAACTTGTATGTTCTCCCTGCTGTGTTCACTCTCGTCTCTTCACAAACACTCTTCACTTCACTATCACTTCAGTAAATAACTCCTCTCTGACGCTCTGCTCAGAGGAACTGACTTTAACACACTGCTCTGCAGATTTTGAAACTAGCAGCAAATATACTCCTATTCTCCTCCACGCTTTCTGGAATTACTCTCTGTTCTAAGGGTGTCTTTGAGTTTATATCAGCATGATGAGCGGCCAGGTGTGAGCTAGCATCGGCATAATGACAGGGAGGTGTGACCTAACATCTGCATGATGACGGGGGAGGTGTGAGCTAACATCTGCATGATGACGGGGAGGTGTGAGCTAACATCTGCATGATGACGGGGAGGTGTGAGCTAACATCTGCATGATGACGGGGAGGTGTGACCTAACATCTGCATGATGACGGGGAGGTGTGACCTAACATCTGCATGATGATCGGGGAGGTGTGAGCTAACATCTGCATGATGATCGGGGAGGTGTGAGCTAACATCGGCATGATGAGCGGGGAGGTGTGAGCTAACATCGGCATGACGAGCGGGGAGGTGTAAGCTAACATCGGCATGATGACAGGGTGGTGAGAGCTAACATCGGGATGACGAGCGGGGAGGTGTGAATTTGTTTTTCGGCTTTGTTTTTAAATACATAATTCAATCCAGGCTCCTTGCTTTTTTTTTGTTTTTGTTTTTTGGCTTTTCTGGCTGTTCTAAAGTTTATGTTGTCATTCAGACCACACACAGCAGGTTCAGGGAAGCAGTCTGTATCAGAAAAGTATCAGAAAGGAAAAAGCCAGGTCTGACCAGATCCACTAACCGCGCTCTCTCCCCTGTCTGTCTGTCTGTCTGTCTGTCTGTCTGTCTGTCTGTCTGTCTGTCTGTCTGTCTGTCTGTCTGTCTGTCTCTCCCTGTTAATCAGCTGTACAGTTCCCTCTTCATTGAGAGCTGCTGTGTCACTGCTCTTCATTAGTCCAGGATGTAATGAGGGTTCAGGATGTGTTGGAGCGTCTCAGGCTGCACGTCTCCAGCTAATGAACACGTGAGGCTGTTTTCCATCTCTCACACACACCTCCCTAACCTTCGCATCCTTTCAGTGTTTCTAACCTGAGCTCAGCATGTTGGCTGATAGACATGACCTGTTAAACTGCTCAAGTCTGTTTCCAACACTCAGGACTGTGTTCACGTCTGCATCCTCCTCTCAAGACATATCAGCTGATTTAACACTGGCATCACTCAGGCCCAGTTGTCCCATACCATGTTGTATCACGTGACCCCCCCTCCCCATTCCCCTCTCATCTGCACTCACACTGCTCCAGGAGTAACCGGCCTGAGCACGGTTACTTCTTATACATAACGTCGTAATACAACACATGCATGACTTTATTTTATTACGAAGCGTGTTCAGTTTACAAGACAGAAAGATTAACAATTGAATGAAAGAGACGCACCACAGCCGGCCCTAGCCATTTTGGTGCTCTTGGCAAGATTTCAGCGGTTGCCCCTTATATTGCAGACAGTTTGACCACCAAAGACAATATTCATCAACTTAAAGAAAACTGGCATACAGCTTTATATTTAACAGAATTTCTTTATTTAAAAAATACTAAGACAAACGTTAATAAAATGGTAATAACACTAATATTTCTTATAAGTAAAGACATAATAAAATAAATAAAAACAACTAGTGTAACAGAACAAACAATACCAAACAGTGCAGGGAGCAGAAGTGGTTGCAGGGGATGGATTTAAATGTGTATGATTGCATCTGGAGAGAGAAGATGAGCATTTGTGAAACAATCTGCATTTTATAATATAGTGTGAACACAAAATATTATTTTCTCTTCAGAGCAGTACAGAAACCTCAGCATAGTTTTCCCTGCAACCAGACCCAACATGCACACTTATCTCTTCAGTGAGGACTTCTTTCACAAAATGCATTTATGCTCTTAGACATCAATACTCTAAAGGCAAGAGCTTAAAACTATTAATGACAACAGGAGGTGGAAAATAAACATTTTAATCTACTAGGGTGAAAGCTAACTAAGTACAGAAAGATGTCAATAAATATAAAAGTAGGTTTTGTGTCCCAAACAACATAATAACAAAAGAAAAAGAGTATTTACACTGGTTATTTTCTTAACCTGATTAATCTTTACCTAATGAAAGTAGAGTGGAAATGTTAACTTGAGCTATTGATTAGGAATTGGGAAACACGGATGTATCATCCATCCATAACAAGCTAGCTTAACTTCCACAGATAAATCATTGATCCGTGCAGCCCGTTACCTCTGTGTCTTTTTCACATTTTTCCTCCTTTTCTTCTTTTATAAGTCGTCGGGCTCCTGAGGGCTTTGTTTTTGTTTTTTTTACATTATAGTAAACTTATAAATGTGATATTAATTGGTATGGTCAGTGTCACTCACCGTTGCCTGCCCTCCTCCTCCACAACAAGCAGGTAACGGCAGTTAACGAGCAGCTGTGTTGTAATGCGTTGGGTCAAGAGGAGGCAAGAAGATAGAGCCTTTTTAAATATGTGAAGTACACTGTAAACCCGAACAATTTGAAAGTACTCAAAATGTTTGTCGTAACTGATTACCTCAAAGTTTTTGAGTAGTAGAAATAAAAATTTTGAGTAGAACTGAAATTAAAAAATATAATTTTAGTTCACTCAATTGTTTTCTTATTTTCTTTCCCATATAGTTTTCCCAACTCAAATGTATTACTTGTAAAAAAATATATTTTTAAGTTAGGCATACTCGCCATAATTGATTTGCTGATACTCATTCAAATTAAATCCAACCAACTTCTACTCAATAAATTTATTTGTGCTCAACCCAAAGCCTGGGAGAAATCTAATCAAAAAATTAAATTGTGCTTAACTTATACACCGAAGGAAAAAGATAAACAAAATAACTTCTCATCAGCTCAAAATGTACAAGAAAACCCTCATTTCAGTAACAATTGTTAAAAAATACTAATACAACTCACTTTGTTCAGTTCACCTTTTTTATTCAAGTTTAAAACAGTCTATAAAACTTGGAACAACTGGAATGGTTTTGTAGATCCAGTCATGTGTCTGTATTTTAATGGAAACATTGACAGTGTTTATTTTACACAGGATTTAAAGAACCTTAAACTGTGCTACAAGGTGCAAATTAAGGACATTATTAGAAATAACCAATAAATTTAAACAAAATATGAGAAAAAAACTTTTGTGGAATCAAAAGCAAATAAAGATCCAATGATTTAACATAATGAATCACACATATCATGTGCTGAGGTAGATAAGGAACCTTATAAAATGATTACCTTCAGATAAAAACCAACATTATGAAAATGTCCATCATCCAACCTGGGGAGACCCGTCACATCAAGGTCTGCTTCAATCACATCAGAAATGCTGTCAGGGTTGAACTGGATGGTACCAGTGGAGCTGTCAGTGACCACATAGAGGAGAGCTACAGGGGTGTCTTCAAAGTTTGGCTCATCGTCCCACTGCAAAAATAAAAGGAAAAAAAGATGGAGATAATCCCAGTAACAAGATTACAAGTCCTGCACAGTAGGCTCTTGCTCCTCACAATTAAAAGCATCAGCAAATATGTTTGTCTTGACACAACACTAGCATGTAAATATGCATGTTGGCAGTTACTGGCGGTCACACTTTTTTCTCTGTCTATACTGTCTCTATAATACCTGCTGAATGTGAGCCACTGTAAGGGTGAAAGGACAAAATTCAAAGTCCTAATTCTGTTATAAAATGCGACCTAAAGTCCATTATTATTACGAGGCCTCTAGAACTCAGACTTAGCCAAATCACATCAAAGATAATCATGCATCCTCTTCCTGCCACAAAAAAAGAAAATCAACTAATTCTTGTTTTTTTACCTCTGACTGCTGAAGCACCATTTTAGCTTCAGCCTAACTACGGGAAGATTTTCTTATGTTCAACAAGGATTGAAAATGTCTTACAGTTGGACCTGGCCTAATACAGTATGCCTCATGGAGTGGAAGAACAATAACAGTCCTTATACTCTTTCACTGTAATTAATGTGAGCCTTATAATTAGATAGAATATAGAAAAATCTAAACCCATCTCTTCTTCTATTAAAGTCTGTAAAATGCAGGAAGTCACATTTTACTTTACAAAAACAGTTTACACTAGTCATTGATATTGACATTTTCATAATTGCACAATTGCACTGAGTACATACCTTGCAGGTCTTGAAGATCCCCTTGCCGGTACAATGGGAGGGTATGAAGAGCCAGAGTGCTTCTTGTGTACATCATGCTGTTCCTAGGCCAAAAAAGGAAAATTAAATTCTCATTATGACTATAAGAATAAATAGTCATTATTAACCTTAGCTGCAGGTTAAAATGATTATTCTTATGCATGTCATTTACCTACAGCCTATAAATCCTCCTGCAGCGCCTGTCTCTCATGTCGCTGAGGCCTTCTGCCTGTATGCTGTTGCAGTGTGTGTCGGTCCAGCTGGCTGTAGCATGTGTTGTGAAGGTTCATATTTGTGATGCAATGGAACTCAGCAAATAACTGCAGACCTACAGAAACATAAACGTATATTGATGAACACTTTTTTAACTGTAACACTGAAAATAGATTATTTGTAGTTTTACTTAATATTCAGTTTGATCCAAGGGAAATAGATTCAATTAGCAATATAACATAATTTAGATTATTCCAGTTCATCATAATCAAATGCTTATGTTTATTTTACTTTAACAACAAATCATACTCACCAATACAAAGGTTGATATGCAGTGAGTCAGGTGACTGGGGGGATGATGAAATGAGACACCAAGTGTCTCTTGGTGGTTAAACAGGTCTCAGTACTCGGTCTAACAGACGTCCTGAATGGATCTTTTCTGATCAGACAGCCTCCACGATGGAGCGTCTGAAAGTTCAGAAGAGTTTGATGTTTTTCACTTTATGTGAGAAGAATCTGTGAAACATCGACTTGAAACTAAACCAATAAGAGCTGAGAGTAAAGTGTAACTTCAGACGCTCTGCAGACTGAGGAGTGAAATCAGAGCTGTGCAAAGACAACAGGTGAAGCTCCTGAAAGCTTTTCAGACAAACCCGTCGCTCCAGCTGGACTCTGCAGAGCAGCTGCAGCCGGGTCTGCGTCGTGTGTTAACAGCTGCAGACTCTCCATGAACACACATCCACTCACTGCCAGATCTCACACAGGGACCAGAAGATTTCTCATGAACTCTTTCACACTTTCTGCTCGTTCCAGGCTGCAGCAGACCTCTCATCATCCATCTCACTGTTTTTTTTTCATTTTCCTGCTCAGCCGTGGGAGACGCTCACACAAACCTTCTTCCCCTCTGCAGGAGAAACACAAGTCTACAGTTCAGAGGGGAAAAGAAAAATGTCTGCCCTTTAAATCCTGTCTCTCTCTGTCTCGTGGGTTTAGAGAGAGTCAGGGAGGGTTTGCATGTCAGGGGCCTGTGGGGGTATTTATATACCTCTTCTATGAGTCACAGCGGGGGAATCACATTAGCTATGGCTGTACTGTCACCATCGGACTCCTCGACAGGGTCCTCTCTCTCTCCTCTGCTCCCCTATCTTGCTCACTCTCTGTATTTTTAAAAAACCAGCCAGGCTCCCATTTTTAATCCGTGGAAGTCCTGGGAGAAGTCATGAAACATTTTCAGCTCCAGATGTCTCCAAATAAGCGTCATGGTGTGGCGGCCGGTTAATGGCGTGTCATATCCTGCCAGGGCCAGGCCGTCTGTGTAAGCACTTCAGGGAGCTGGTGGTGTGGGTGGAGGGAGGCTGTGTGCTGATAGCTATGGAGGGGTTTTAGTCCAGAGAAGCTGCAGGCTCTGCTGCACAGCTGGATACCAGTGCATCGGAGCACTCGGCTGCTGGCAGACCATAGAAGAAGAGTTTTGGGGAAGAGTGAGAGCAAGATGTTTGGATTGAAAGAAACAAAACAGCAGTTAGAGAAGTCCTCTGGTGTGCTGGTTAAAAACATCATGTCATCTGTGTGTGTGGTATCAAACAGAAAGAGTCCTTTTAAATGGTAAATGGACTTGAGCTCCTCTTACATTTAGGACTGAGCTTTCCTGCGATCAGATAAATATGATTGAGACCTTGAACCCTTGTTGCAGCAGGAGATGCAAACCACTCCTCGTACACTGAACAGCCGTCATGCTGTCGTGCAACTCAGAAACCGTCTCAATGCGCCCTGAATTTGCAGAGCATATGGTCTGTACAGTCTGATGAGGAGTGTCCCAAAGTTAGCCTTTACTAAAGAAAAATCAATACTGTCTCTTTCTGCTGAAGCGTCTCCTCTGACCCCCTAAAACCCCAGGGCTAATATCACGGCCTGCTTAGCACAACACACACTCACACACACACACACACACACACACACACACACACACACACACACACACACACACACACACACACACACACACACACACACACTGAGCAGCCAGAGATGAGGCTTTTCTGAGCCACCGGTCAGTGAGGTGCTGCTGCTGCTTTATTTTCTGCTTGGCTCGGTCCACTGGAAGACAGCCAACACACAGAGCGGGGATGGTGGGGGGGTGGGGGGGGTTTCTCTGCCTCTATCTACTCTCTGACTCAGCTAAAGTCTCTAAACACTGCTGATTGCTGCTGCTGCTGGGGGGTCTTCCTGCAGGCTAACACTTCAAATAGTCACTCATCTGAAGCTATGAAGACAAAGGTCATCCAACAGCATGAATGATGTTAGGACCCACAGCTCTGTGAAGGTGTTCTCAAAACTCAAAATGTTTCATACCATGTGTTCTGACGCTGAGTCAAGGCAAAGATCCCAGAAAAACTAAGGCGGTCATGAGGGGAGGACACCAGTAACAGATAAATAAGATCACTTTTGGCTTCTCAAAGTTTCAGTCGGATTGTTAACAATGCTCAGCACTGTTTGTTTGTCAGCGAGTCAAACTGCCCAATCACTGTTGGGCAGTTTGTGTTCAGACAGCAGCTGATGGGTCAGAGGTCACGTGATGATAGAAGCGATGTGATAATGACAGTTTCAGGTCTCAGGAGTGTTTTGGACTCAGTGTGGCTTCAGACCCTGAGGCTCAGAGCTGAACTGGATCTGAGTTAGCGTTCAGAAGAGTCACTCTGAGAACGCTGTCACCTCTCATTCTCCCTGCTCCACTCACACGATGAGAGCTGTGCAGAGACGTTTCATCTCTGAGGATAATCTCACTTTTTAATTGGATCATTTAATAAGTGTCAGGAGAAGATTTTGAGATAAGCTTGTTTTGATTGTCTTTAGCTGGTTAGCTTTAGTGTCCTTAAATCTCTAATTCCAGACCCGAGACCGTGGACTGTCTGTATCACCATGACATGGCTCAACGAGCACAGATCTGCACTCTGTACCCACAGACTGTAAATATTAACGGAGAAGCTTTCATTCAACCTAAAGACAGACTGAGAGTGTCCACCTGTCAATCAGGTCAGCTATGTGCCTAACATGTATTGTTTTCAAAATCAAAACAGAGCCGTTTTGAAATAATTCACCCCCCCGGACAGAGTGTTCCAGTGATGACAATAACTAATAAGACATATTTGTTTTTTTTTAACCAGGCTGTAAACATGTTTATTTATGCTGTAGAAACAGCTTTTTTGCCAGTCGTGGGTATGTGACTTCCTGTGTTCCTGCAGCCAGCCTTTAGTGGACACTCGAAGAACTGCAGGATTTTGCACCGGAGGTTGTCGCTTGTTCATACCTCTGAAATACTCTGTATTTCCAAGACATGACCCAACGAGTTCGGATCTGCACTTCGTACCTTCATATTCCACTTTAAATGTTTTTTTGTAGTGCACAGAGCCTAGGAGCCTGTCGTGCACAGAGTCTGTAGTGCACAGAACCTGTAGTGTATGGAGCCTGTAGTGCACAGAACCTGTACTGCACAGAGCATGTAGTGCACAGAGCCTGTAGTGTATGGAGCCTGTAGTGCACAGAACCTGTACTGCACAGAGCCTGTAGTGCACAGAGCCTGTTGTGCACAGAGCCTGTAGTGCACAGAGCCTGTTGTGCACAGAGCCTGTAGTGCACAGAGCCTGTAGTGCACAGAGCCTGTAGTGCACAGAGTCTGTAGTGCACAGAGCCTGTAGTACTAAGAGCCTGTAGTGCTAAGAGCCTGTAGTGCACAGAGTCTGTAGTGCACAGAGTCTGTAGTGCTAAGAGCCTGTAGTGCTAAGAGTCTGTAGTGCACAGAGCCTGTAGTGCACAGAGTCTGTAGTGCACAGAGCCTGTAGTGCACAGAGTCTGTAGTGCACAGAGTCTGTAGTGCAAGGGTGCCCAAACAGTCGATCGCGATCGACAGGTAGATCGCTGACTGATTCTCAGTCGATCGCGAGATGTTTAGTCATTATAAAATACAATTGTAAAATAGAAAAGTGATTTCAATTTCATCTCATTGCAGTGTTTCCCACACACGATACCTGTGTGGGGAGCCCAAGTATACTTCCGACCTGTGTGTATTTAATTTTTCATTTATTCATGAAATTGCTGCGTGCATGAGAGAGCGAGCGAGAGAGCGAGCGGGGGAGATAGAGAGAGAGAGAGAGAGCGCGCGCAAGAGAGAGTGCAGGCATGCGCAATGACGTGCAGGTAAAACCGGGGGGGTAAATGTTTTACAAAAAAGTCATATATAGAAACTATGCAACGAGTATTAAGCGCATTTGATGAAGCTGCAGCTACTTTTCTCTGCTCCTCTCTGCTGTCATGACTGTGAGCATCGCGGGGCACACCAACATACAGCGCAAACGAACGTGCGCACACACACACACACACTTGCACTGGAGCGCCAGCCACCACGGGAACCTTTTTACTTTTTACTTTTAGTGCTACAGCACACAGTTGATCCGTGATCCGTACGGACCATAGACTGTAAAAATAATGGACGGGACAAGGTCCCCGGTCTAGTGAAGCTTTTATTTTTAGAGCTCCCCCTACTGACTGGCTGCAGTATAGGTCATAAACCCCGCCTCCTCAATGATAACAGATGGGATGTGGGTCAAACTGTAAAGTTAAAGTACTCGTCACATAATTTTTTTCCAAACATAAACTCTGCTGTGATCATTAGTTATTATCATCCTACATTGTGTTCAAGTGCTCATTTTTCTGTGAAGTTTGTTTTAAATAAGTTATCTGAGGTTGAAAAACTGAATTTTACATCATATTTGACGATGATTGACAGCCGCCGATCTTGCGTAGCTCTCTTTGTGAATAACAAAAGTTACGTAGTGAAGGAAAGCCGAGACACCATTGAATTTTTCCGTTCCGTTTTTTCGTCTTTTTTGAGCTGGCAAAATGAGTTGTTCTGCAGTAAACTGTTCTAACCGACCTGTGGGAGATAAGGGATCTTTGCAGATTTTTCGGTAAGTAAAAAAGTGATTTATGTGTCATTGGTTAAAGTCGTTATCTAGCTAGCTAACACATAAGCAGTCTAAGGTTAGCTGAAATGTTGTAAAGCTAGGTTACTTATCCGGCATGATTTATCTTTTTATTTTATTTTATTAAATGAGCAAACCTAATAACTGACATGCTATGTTTTTTGATATTGTTATGTCGTTATTGTGATTGAAATTGTATTTAAAACCAAGAATCATAATATAAAAGATACATAGATGTGGTTCATTGACTGTACAGTTATTTTACAGCAAAAATAAAAACATCTGGTAAGGTCTCAAAAAAGTATGTAGGGAAAAAACAAAGTCACATAATTGTAATCTGGCCTGCATCATTACTAATGTGTACATGTTTACAGTCTGAGTGATAAGTGGGCTATAGCGAGAGTAACAGGTTTTACTTTCACCGTGCAGGCTGAAATTCATAGTACTATATACGAGGGTAGATTATTTCTCTATGTATCCAGATAAAACTAAAGGTAAGATCTGATTTAATATAACTGTTACTGATTTAAGAGACTAACCGAAACGTGAACGCAAACATCAACAACCGGCGGTGGTGTAATGTAATATTAACCGAGCATCATGCTGCTTAAACTGATAAATATTCTGCATTGTCTTCCACACACCAATTCAACAGTCACAAGTTGATCATATTGTAAATTTAATGACACTCATAGAAAAATTGTTCTAAAAATTGACAAAACCTGACAAACATTGCTGTGATTGTGACTGTGTCTGTATTTAACACCTTTGAAAGGAAGGTGTTAACCCAGGAGACCAGTGTTACACACAACATCCTGCTGTTATTGTAGTTAGGAGGAGACATAGGCACAATAAAAGAAGACATAAAGATCACGTATTTCTCCACACATGTTAATATGTTTTAAATGTCATGCATTTATTTTTGATTTCACTTCAATAATCGTTAACGAAGAGAAACACCAGGATTAAACTACAGGCTATTGTTGCCTTTTTATAGCCAAAGAAAACTGAACATTCAAACAGTCTCTGTATTCAAAAGAATTTCAACATTGACATTTATGTCGTCCTGTTTCCCTCTTTTCACCAACATTATATTTTAAACTGGGATTTCCTTTTTCTCGAGTTCTGCGTCTCTCCCCCAGCTCGCCCCCTCCGGTGCGCTCCTCTCCATAATGCTCTCGTCTCCTCCCTCTAAAGCTGCTGCTACTCTGTAGGACTCTTTGATAGAGGCACCTCACCAATAAAATACTATTTTATATTTTATAAGCAGTTTGCCACCACACTGTACTTTTACTCTCCAAAGACATATGAGTATGTGCGTGACAACTTTAACAAAGCTTTACCACACAGTCACACCATCCACACAGCTGATCCAGGATTTACTGTAGCATCTTTTACAGCACTAAAAGGTCATGTACAGGCCAACAGAGAGAAGGGAAAAGAAACAATCTGTGCTCTCAAATAACAAAGCAGTCTCAAATCTTTTTGAGGAATTACAGCTAATTTTGTTTTACTTTGCATACAGTACATCCTCTGATAAATAAAGTGAAGTACTTTGATTGCATTTCTGTGCTGTTCCTGTAGGTGACCATGATGCAGCCAGACTGAAGCAGCAGGTTGTGAAGGTGGACGCCATCATCTTGTCTTTGCAGTGCTGATTCTGAAGAGAACGCCTTCACATAGGACTCAAAGGTAAAACGATCTCTCATATGATTGGACCGTGTTATTGTAACCGCTATCAGCATCAAAGTAATTTTAGTAACAATTTATAATCCTTCTTAAAATGTAAGGAAGACTAGCAGAAGATTTTAACAGCCTCTATGGTTCTGCAAGAAGTTCATGTTTAAATTGTTCTTCTTTCTGTCTTCAAGGAAATCAATGCCCAAAGGAAACAGCAGTCCAGACTCTGATTCCAGCTCCGGTGAGGTTCAGCACACAAATTGGCTGTCTGATTATATGAGAATATTTAACATTAGTTTAATATATCAGGTTGGCCCATGTGATGACAGTTTACAATAATCTTCAATAGAAAGTGGCAGGAACACTTTTGTCTTAAAACATAAATTCATAAAGCTGATCATATTATTGAATTCATCATGTCTTATTATATATTTTGTTTTTTCTCTTAAATAGTTATCCTGTCTTAAAAACAAACTTTAGAACCTGAAGTTTAGCAGAACCTGAGGACAGATCTGATTTCAGGTCTGAGGCATAAACATCACAGTAAAATTCATTATACTTTACATTTAACTCTGTGATTGTTTTTCTTTATTACAGAAGATTCCCTCAGATTCAGATCCATCAGCAACCCCTGACAACATGGAGGACTCGTCCCCTGAACGTTTCCTGTCCCCTCTCGATGGACTTCTTCTCTTCAGTTATTAACTCTTGAAAACAGCAGCACATCATGCCAAACTGTTTGACAAGTCTGTGATTGAATAAATTGAAATGGAATCTCATACGTATCTTGCTATGCTTATTGGCTTTAAATGTTTAATATTAAATAAGTTTGAAGGCCATTTATCTCAGACGAGACCAGCTGTAACAAGCTGAGCTCGTCTGTTAGCTTTGCTGTTGTCTTCGCTGTTGTTGGTCAACAAGAAATTAATGTCAGTTCAAGGACTTTTCAAATGTGAACTATAAACTTAACTGCTAAATTATTTTACTGTGACCAACACTTTGTTGTACTCCAGTTAATCAGAAACAGTCAATTCAGATTTAAAAAAAGTTTATTTAAACATTTTATGAAAAGAAATCTTCAATAAACAACCCCTGGTTTCATTAACCATGTGGACAATAAGTAAGGGAGACCATCAGGTTGAACTGCTGGGACATAGGAGAAAGTATAAAAAATAATTTAACAAAGAAATCCACACAAAAATCAAATAAAGTAAAGAGATCCTGGATGATTGTTTGACTATTAAAATATGATGGAAAAGCAAATCCAACACAACCCTCCAGCATCTGGCCTTTCAAACACAGGGCAACATCATGTTAAGAAAAATAAATTAAATATTGACCTGGATCTCTGTGTTTTATCTGAGGATGACTATGGTAGCCTTCTCACTGTTCACTGTCACAAAGCACCAGACTCTGTCCACCTTCTTCAGACGTCGATCAGCTCCTCTGGGTGATGGCAGAGAGGACTCTTCATCTGGGAGAGCTGCTGGTGTAAGGTCATTTCTACCACAGTGGATGAGCAGGGCATCTGGCACAGGTGAAAAAAGGAGGAGGTTCCTTCAAACTATGTGACCCCAGCCTGACCTCTGTAACAGGTGTACAGATGAAGGTTGAAATGAGTCATTTTTAGGTTCTGTTGATTGTAAAATGGAAAAGAAACATGACCTTTCTATTTAACATTTAGCTGGTGTATGACTCAGTGTGATTTTTATTTTTAGAAGACTGTATTGTTAGCAATAGCTTGTTTTGACAATCCTCTTATGAAACTTAAATAAAAATCACAGGATATAAAACTTTTAACAGATGATTTTAACTTACACTTCACCTCTGGAAGATGTCAGACCTGCTGCTTTTATCTCTTCTTTGCCTAAATGAAAATACAAAAAACGATTGATTTACTGTTCATTTAAATATATTAGAAAAGCAGACATGAATCACATTGCAGACTATCAGTTTCTAACAAAATACAACATATCTTACCACCTGTAGCCTGCGGTCTGTGGTGCTAACCTAGCTTAAATATAGAACGATTTTGGCAAAAACAGAGGACCCAGCAGCCCACGTATTTTCAATAATGATCAAAATAACTGGATTTTTTAAAACAGTGTGTTTAAATATTAGACTTTGAATACGGTGGTTGGTTGTACTTACACATTTCTTCATCGTAGACCAGCAGAGCGCTTTCGGCATAGCTGGGCTGCGTAAGTCATCAGGGCAGTACGCTAAGTGGGCGGGGCGTGTTACCAGGGCTCCTGCCCCCGGACCCTACTGGCTCCAAATGACGTCAAAATTGCAAGATGGAAGCGCCCCTAAGCGACGTATTTTGGCTTCAAGAACGTTGAGTGGGAACAGCTACAGTGCGCGCCCACTGGTACGGACCAAGGCGGGAACACACGTGACCCGGTCAAACGGTCGGTTGGACTTTACTCCATTCACTCTCACCATGTCTGCAGCTAATTTAACAAAAGCAAAATCATCTCACAGCAGCCTGCTGTAGTCTGTGAACATCTCCACACAGATTAAAGTTGTTTGTTGTAAACTAAATTAAGCCTGTAGTGCTCAGAGCCTGTAGTTCACTGAGCCTGGAGTGTATGGCGCCTGTTGTGCACTGAGCCTGTAGTGTATGGAGACTTTAGTGTATGGAGCCTGTAGTGTATGGAGCCTGTAGTGTATGGAGTCTGTAGTGCACAGAGCCTGTAGTGTATGGAGACTGTAGTGCACAGAGCCTATAGTGTATGGAGCCTGTAGTGCACTGACTCTGTAGTGTATGGAGCCTGTAGTGCACTGACTCTGTAGTGTATGGAGCCTGTAGTGCACATAGCCTGTAGTGCTTAGATATTGTAGTGTATGGAGCCTGTAGTGTATGGAGCCTGTAGTGCACATAGCCTGTAGTGCTTAGATATTGTAGTGTATAGAGCCTGTAGTGCTTAGATATTGTAGTGTATAGAGCCTGTAGTGTATGGAGCCTGTAGTGCACAGAGTCTGTAGTGTATGGAGCCTGTAGTGTATAGAGCATGTAGTGCACAGAGCCTATAGTGTATGGAGCCTATAGTGTATGGAGCCTGTAGTGTATGGAGCCTGTAGTGCACAGAGTCTGTAGTGTATGGAGTCTGTAGTGTATAGAGCATGTAGTGCACAGAGCCTATAGTGTATGGAGCCTATAGTGTATGGAGCCTGTAGTGTATGGAGCCTGTAGTGCACAGAGTCTGTAGTGTATGGAGTCTGTAGTGTATAGAGCATGTAGTGCACAGAGCCTGTAGTGTATGGAGTCTGTAGTGCACAGAGCCTATAGTGTATGGAGTCTGTAGTGCTCAGAGCCTATAGTGTATGGAGTCTGTAGTGCACAGAGCCTGTAGTGTATGGAGTCTGTAGTGCTCAGAGCCTATAGTGTATGGAGTCTGTAGTGCTCAGAGCCTGTAGTGTATGGAGCCTGTAAGCCTGTAGTGTATGGAGCCTGTAGTGTATGGAGCCTGTAGTGTATGGAGCCTGTAGTGTATGGAGCCTGTAGTGTATGGAGCCTGTAGTGTATGGAGTCTGTAGTGCACAGAGCCTGTAGTGTATGGAGCCTGTAGTGTATGGAGCCTGTAGTGTATGGAGCCTGTAGTGCTCAGAGCCTGTAGTGTATGGAGCCTGTAGTGCACAGAGCCTGTAGTGTATGGAGCCTGTAGTGTATGGAGCCTGTAGTGCTCAGAGCCTGTAGTGTATGGAGCCTGTAGTGCACAGAGCCTGTAGTGTATGGAGCCTGTAGTGTATGGAGCCTGTAGTGTATGGAGTCTGTAGTGCACAGAGCCTGTAGTGTATGGAGCCTGTAGTGTATGGAGCCTGTAGTGTATGGAGTCTGTAGTGCACAGAGCCTGTAGTGTATGGAGTCTGTAGTGCACAGAGCCTGTAGTGTATGGAGCCTGTAGTGTATGGAGCCTGTAGTGCACTGAGCCTATAGTGTATGGAGTCTGTAGTGCACAGAGCCTGTAGTGTATGGAGTCTGTAGTGCTCAGAGCCTGTAGTGTATGGAGTCTGTAGTGCTCAGAGCCTATAGTGTATGGAGTCTGTATTTCAAGGAGTCTGTAGTGTATGAAAACTGTAGTGATGGAGCCTGTAGTGCACAGTGTCTGTGGGAAAAAACACTCTGATTGTGAGCATTTAAGTAGAACTTTTAAAATCATCTGAAGGTGATTAAATTGTAAATGATCAGATGGTAAGCAGAGCACCAGGAGAGGACCACTGTTCACTCTCCACCAGTTTGATGCAATGCTTCACCGAGCAAACAATGCTCCTGTTCTCTAAAAACTTGATACTTCTCCATGACCAGAGATGGTAACAACAGACTACACACACACACACACACACACACACACACACACACACACACACACACACACACCTTAACTAAACACACACATAAACAACAGTGTATGACACCAGCCACCCTGTGGAACACCATAATCACATATAAAATCATAAATATTCACCACTGATTAAAAGATTATCAAATTAATCTCTCCGTATGCTAACTGCTAATCCTGAACCCTGAGGAGTAAACAAACTGGAGTTGAGAACAGATCGATAAACTCCCCGGAGACAGTCGAGAGGGAGAGAGGAGAAAGGAGAGAGAGGAGAGACGAGAGAGACGAGAGAGAGGAGAGGAGAGAGAGAGGAGAGAGAGGAGACAGAGAGAGGAGACAGAGGAGAGGAGAGAGAGAGAGACAGAGGAGAGGAAGAAACACGACAAACATCCATGGAAGAGCGCTCATCTTCATGACACCATGATGTGTTCTGTTTGATTGTTTCTGACATTTTCACTTCACAGTATTTAAAGAACGAGTCCCTGTTCATTTCCATTAGTTAAATGTGTTAAACTCAGACAGTCAGGTCGTTAAACCTTCTTCTCTAATGGTCCACAGAGGGATTCTACTGGAGGAAGAGACAGCCTGCCTTTAACCTGATAAACATGTTGTTGTATTGTTACAGGACGGAGAGAGAGAAGGAAACAAACAGGCGAAAGGTCTGACTGTGAACAGCGGATTGAGAAACGTACAGACGTGTTTTATTCTAAAGGCTTCACCTGATAGATAAAATGTGCCGATCGCCCTGTTTACTGTGTGGAAGAGAGAGAGGAGAGGATAACGGTAAAAAAAAAAAAAGAACACGTGAAAACTGTATGCTATGACAGAGAAATCTAAAATTGAAGATAGCCCTGTTCAGAGCGCCGTTTCAAGCCGCCATATTTATGCCCCTGTGACATTTCTCCTTCAGTCTGAATGTCATGGAGTCGCAACAGGGAAACGAGGTGATCCCCCCTCTGTACCGTCTTCAGAGTAACAGAGGCGTTACAGAGGAGAGACGGGATCCGCTGAGGCAGCACTGTGTGTGTGCATGTCTGACTGTGTGTATGTGGAGCTCCAGCTGTGCTGTGCTTCTACAATCCTGAACACGACGTGACCTCACAGACTGGGACGCCATTATAACGCCGTCACAGAATCAATATGAATGTACAAAGACGTGATGAGGGCGGAGCTTAGTTACGGAGCTTTGAAAAGGGCTTATGAGACATGAGGTATCAGTGGAAATGTATTTTATATAAATAAACACAAAGATCAGGGCAGTCAGCGTTAACGAGTTAATCACATTAATCTCATTATTTTGTCCCTTCAGCCTCTCCGTAATATCCACCTTATGACATCACACATTGACCTTTGGTACCGTTCCTTTGAGTTTGACCTCAGTTTTGGGATCCCTAACCACTTCCTGTTTATGTGCTTAACTTCCTGTCCTAACTTTCCATCTACAGGAAGGTCCTTACTTTATTTCAAAATAGAAGCACAAAACAAGGAAAGTACTCTCAGTTTAGGACAGGACAAAGATTAAAAATAAAAGCCTGAGAAGTTTTATTTTGAATTGAACACTTTTCACAAAGTGCTTTACAGAAGTAATTTAAAAAAGACGATAACAATTAAAGAAACATAAACAGCAAAAATTCAGACATTCAGTTAAAGTGAAAGCTAAAACATTAAAACAGGAGAGTTAAGATCTGCACGGCGGAGCTCTGACCTAATGATCTGTCAGTTTAAAAGAAAAGTCTGTAGAAGTGAGTTTGAAGGCTGCAGCTTTAATAGCAGAAACAGAGTCACCTGAACTGCTGTTCCAGAGCCGAGGTGCCATAACTGAAAAAGCCAGATCAGCGATAACCCTTTGACCTTGACCTTGACTCGGGTACGGCGAGCCGGCCTAAGGCAGCCGGTCTGGGAGGTCAGCTTGGGCAGCAGGGAGTTAAAAGCTCATTAAAATAGGGTCATGCAGTGCTTTGTAAGCTGTCAGGACGATTGTAAAATCAATACTAAAAGAGATTGGCCGGCCATAAACAAATATCAGGTTAGAGATAGAGACGTGTGAAGGGTCACTGCAGCGGGACGGGGACACGTCTGTAAGAAACACACCACGCCATGACGTCTTCTGATGTCACTGACACTGTGTGTGTGCTACATGTGAACTCATGTGACTCAGCCCTGTGTGTGTGTGTGTGTGTGTGTGTGTGTGTGTGTGTGTGTGTGTGTGTGTGTGTGTGTGTGTGTGTGTGTGTGTGTGTGTCTCAGATTAGACTCGGGTTGAGTCATAGGTCATTAAGATGCTTGGCTGGCTTTTATGCTGACGGCTTCATAAATGGATGAGAAACGCTTGTCCTTCACTGTGGCTACTCTCCATCTCGTAACGCACGACTTGACATGGCGCACACACACACAAACACAAATAAACAAACAGAAAGGGAAAGAAGATCCCACCAATCACTGCTCTACCTGCACTGTGACATCTGCCAAAACAGGTTAAAACATACTGAAGAATAACACACACATACACACACACACATACATACACACGTGTGTACACACATGCACATACCTACAGACACACACACAGCTCAGCCCTCCTCACTTAATTTCAAAAACTATGTCACAGTTCCATCATGAGTACCCATCATGAACCAATGCAGAGCTGCAGTTCCTTGAGTGTCCACTTGAGGCTGTCTGCATACAGTCCCATACACACTCATATTAACACGACTGAATAGTTCATTTCTTTATCAGCACACATGGTGCAGGAATGACAACTCATTTATTCAGGAAGAGGGGCGTGGCCTCTTTGACTGACAGGTGGGCGTGTTGTAGCTGTTTGTCAGGAGGCCTAAGCCCTGCCTCAGCTCCTCCAAAAGTTACTTTTTTTTTTTTTTGATTTATTTTTGGGCTTTTTGTGCCTTTATATGAGAGATAGGACAGTGGATAGAGACGGAAATCAGGGAAAGAGAGAGAGATGGGGATTACATGCGGGAAAGAAGCCACAGGCCGGATTCGTACCCCACTTGAAGGACTACAACCTCCATACATGGGGCGCGTGCACTAACCACTGCGCCACTGCGCCACCAGCGCCCCCTCCAAAAGTTACTTTGAGTCACAATTTTCAACATGGCGACCACCACTGACGGGCTTCAACACACCTCTTCAGAAACCAAAGGGTGACATCCCTGAGGGTACGTCCATGTTTCATACAGACTGTGTTACAAATATTAAATTAACACCTTCCCGGACTAAAAACACAAATACTCTTAAAAACATAAAACTGTCCCACATTCTTTTCTTTTCTTATTAATGACTGACGGGAGAAAAAAGATGAGAGAGGAAAATCACAAGAGGAGAGAAAAGCAGATTAAGAGCGATAACGTGACAGAGGAATGACAGCAGGAGAAAAGCTGAGAAAGGAAGACATCGAGTCAAAACATGACAACATGACTTGTGAGTGAGAGGAGAAGAAAGAGACACGAGTCAGAGAAGACGACTGAAGAGAGAAGAGAGATGAAGACGACTGAAGAGAGAAGAGAGATGAAGACGACTGAAGAGAGAAGAGAGATGAAGACGACTGAAGAGAGAAGAGAGAGATGAAGACGACTGAAGAGAGAAGAGAGATGAAGACGACTGAAGAGAGAAGAGAGATGAAGACGACTGAAGAGAGAGAAGAGAGAGATGAAGACGACTGAAGAGAGAGAAGAGAGATGAAGACGACTGAAGAGAGAGAAGAGAGATGAAGACGACTGAAGAGAGAGAAGAGAGATGAAGACAACTGAAGAGAGAGAAGAGAGAGATGAAGACGACTGAAGAGAGAAGAGAGATGAAGACGACTGAAGAGAGAGAAGAGAGAGATGAAGACGACTGAAGAGAGAAGAGAGATGAAGACAACTGAAGAGAGAGAAGAGAGAGATGAAGACGACTGAAGAGAGAAGAGAGATGAAGACGACTGAAGAGAGAGAAGAGAGAGATGAAGACGACTGAAGAGAGAAGAGAGAGATGAAGACGACTGAAGAGAGAGAAGAGAGAGATGAAGACGACTGAAGAGAGAAGAGAGAGATGAAAACGACTGAAGAGAGAAAAGAGAGAGATGAAGACGACTGAAGAGAGAAGAGAGATGAAGACGACTGAAGAGAGAAGAGAGATGAAGACGACTGAAGAGAGAGAAGAGAGAGATGAAGACGACTGAAGAGAGAGAAGAGAGATGAAGACGACTGAAGAGAGAAAAGAGAGATGAAGACGACTGAAGAGAGAAGAGAGATGAAGACGACTGAAGAGAGAAAAGAGAGAGATGAAGACGACTGAAGAGAGAGAAGAGAGAGATGAAGACGACTGAAGAGAGAGAAGAGAGAGATGAAGATGACTGAAGAGAGAGAAGAGAGAGATGAAGACAACTGAAGAGAGAGAAGAGAGAGATGAAGACGACTGAAGAGAGAAGAGAGATGAAGACGACTGAAGAGAGAAAAGAGAGAGATGAAGACGACTGAAGAGAGAGAAGAGAGAGATGAAGATGACTGAAGAGAGAAGAGAGATGAAGATGACTGAAGAGAGAAGAGAGATGAAGACGACTGAAGAGAGAAGAGAGAGATGAAGACGACTGAAGAGAGAGAAGAGAGAGATGAAGACGACTGAAGAGAGAGAAGAGAGAGATGAAGACGACTGAAGAGAGAGAAGAGAGAGATGAAGACGACTGAAGAGAGAGAAGAGAGAGATGAAGAAAACTGAAGAGAAAGAGATGTTTGAATGTTTGTCTCTTTTGTTGCTGGCCTGACAGGCCTCAGGCCGAAAGGATGATGGGCACATGAATCAGAGTCTGTCTGTCTAAAAAATGGCACACACAAAAAAAACTGCCTGTCGATTGTCACGAGAGAAAGACAGAGAGAGAGAGAGAGAGAGAGAGAGAGAGAATGAGAGAGTGAGATAGAGAAAGAGAGAAAAAGAGAGAGAGGGGTACAAAGAAAAACAAGAGTTGCAGAGATGTACAGACGACCCAGATGACAAAACAGAAGAGATCAAACTGCATCATCACCAGAAGGAGACAGGAGAGGGAGGAGGCCAGGGAAGAGTTGGAAAAGACGAGGGAGGACACAAGGGAGCGAGGAGGATAGGAAAGACAAGGGAGGATCATAGGCACCTTAATATCACTAGAGGCCCTCCCCTTCCACACTAAAACAGCTGCTAAAAAACACACACACACACACACACACACACACACACACACACAGAGCTGCTGACACTCACACACACACACACAGAGCTGCTGACACACACACATACAGAGCGGCTGACACACACACACACACACAGAGCTGCTGACACACACACACACACAGAGCTGCTGACACACACACACACACACACACACACACACACACACACAGAGCGGCTGACACACACACATACAGAGCTGCTGACACACACACACACAGAGTGGCTGACACCCACAACTGCTGACACACACACACACAGCTGCTAACACACACACACACACACACAGAGTGGCTGACACACACACATACAGAGCTGCTCACACACACACACACACACACACACACACACACACAGAGCTGCTGACACACACACACACACACACACACACACACACACACAGAGCTGCTGACACACACACACACACACACACACACACACACACACACACACACACAGAGTGGCTGACACACACACACACACACACACACACACACACACACACAGAGCTGCTGACACACACACACACACACACACACACACACACACACACACACACAGAGCTGCTGACACACACACACACAGAGCTGCTGACACACACACACACAGAGCTGCTAACACACACACACACTCACACACACACACACACACACAGAGCGGCTGACACACACACATACAGAGCTGCTGACACACACACACACAGAGCTGCTGACACACACACACACAGAGCTGCTGACACACACACACAGAGTGGCTGACACCCACAACTGCTGACACACACACACACACACACACACACACACACACACACACAGCTGCTAACACACACACACACACACACACACACACACACACACACACACACACACAGAGCTGCTGACACACACACACACACACACACACACACACACACAGAGCTGCTGACACACACACACACACACACACACACACACACACAGAGCTGCTAACACACACACACACAGAGCTGCTGACACACACACACACACACACACACTCACACACACACACACACACACACACACACACACAGAGCTGCTGACACACACACACACACACACAGAGCTGCTGACACACACAGAGCGGCTGACACACACACATACAGAGCTGCTGACACACACACACACACACACAGAGCTGCTGACACACACACACACACATACAGAGCTGCTGACACACACACACACAGAGCTGCTGACACACACACACACACACACAGAGCTGCTGACACACACACACACACACACACACACACAGAGCAGCTGACACACACACATACAGAGCTGCTGACACACACACACACATACAGAGCTGCTGACACACACACACAGAGTGGCTGACACACACAGAGCTGCTGACACACACACACACACAGAGCTGCTGACACACACACGCAGAGTGGCTGACACACACAGAGCTGCTGACACACACACACAGAGTGGCTGACACACACAGAGCTGCTGACACACACACACACACAGAGCTGCTGACACACACACGCAGAGTGGCTGACACACACACACACACATACAGAGCTGCTGATACACACACGCAGAGTGGCTGACACACACAGAGCTGCTGACAGACACACACACACAGAGCTGCTGACACACACACGCAGAGTGGCTGACACACACACACACACATACAGAGCTGCTGATACACACACGCAGAGTGGCTGACACACACAGAGCTGCTGACAGACAGTAGTTGGTGTAACCTCAGTGATGTGTGTGTTAAGGATCATTTGAAAGTCTAACAGCTGTTGACCATTGTCAGCTCTCTCCTCTTTAATCCCTCAGACCACTCCATCAGGATACATCTTTATTAGTCTGTGTTTTTCACCTCTTAGATAAACAGCGTCACATTTAAGAAAACCTTTAATGCTCTTATATCTGGGTCAAACTGTTGAAACCAAATAAAGAAAACTTTGTCAGTCGAAGCCCCCGTGATTATTCACTCTACATAATCTGCGCTTCACAATGAGGCTCAATTGCAGCTCGGCTGATGGTGACGAGCTCCTCCTGTCAGCGAGCTGTCGGCCTGTCTGTCACTTCACTTCTGACGCCGGGCAAAGTACAAAACACATCAAACTGTCAGCAAAGAGAGCAGAGAGACAATCAGCTCCATCACTCCCCCTCCTCTGAGCATCAAACGCAGACTCTGCATGAGCCTTGCCATCTTTTATCCCTCTCTCTCTCCCCCCTCTCTCTTCATGCCTCTCTCCCTCTCTCCATGTCACACTAATGTGGCGCTCTGGCCTCGTTCCAGCATGTCTCAGTGGAACAGCTGGTTTCAATTAGGTCCTCTTTCAGGTCTCCACACGCACACGCACACACACACACACACACACACACACACACACACACACACACACACACACACACACACACACACACACACACACACACAGTCTAAAAACTATGGGGCGTCGTGCTTTCTTTGGCTCTCAGCTTGGTTGAAGGAATAATTGAATCATTTGACCAAAATATTGGTGGTGCAGCGAAGCGTCCAGTGCTGGCTCGGGTCCCCACTCGGTGTCTTTCCATTAGACGTGGCTGGTCAAGCAGTCGCTCCGCCTAATGGAACAGTAATGTGCTGTGATAATGTAATGTGGATATGAAGTTCACAGACACAGCCGGCTCTGACTAGGATGGATCAGGAAGAAATTATAACCTGGATATTCTTTGGAAAAGATTTCTGTAAAGTGTGCAAAAGCTTCTGATCGCAGCATTTAGACCACAGTGCTGCAGTTAAACCTGTTGTCATGAGTGTTAGATTAGATCCTCAGTCTGAGAGAATCACAGGAGTAACATTTGGTCTTTTCACACAAAAATTCCCCCAAACTTTCAGGGTTTGCTGCATGTGTGAATGCTAAAATACCAAACAAACCAAACCAACCAACCAAATGTGGCAAGGGTTGGTGAATGGCTATATCTTGCACCCCAGGAAATACACAACTTAAAACTCCAAATGTAAATAATTAAGACACAGATTCAAACACTGATGAGGCAGAGATGTGGTTTCAAAATAATTTAAAGGATTTATTTTAATAAATCCAAGGAAATATGCAAACAAAGGTGGACTGAAGCTGTGGGGAAGAAAAAATGGATAAACAATATAATAATGCAAGGACAATTAAGATATATTTTTATTGATCACAGAATTTAAAATATGTAAAATGTAAAGTTGAGGTTTAAAACACTACCAATCCAGAAATAAACCAAAACTGAGCTTAAGCCACTAGTGAAGAGGCAGACTACAGTGAAGAAGGTGTGGGGGTGCTACCACATACTCACCTTCGTGAAGCACAGCAAATCTCACAGCAATCCAAACTTTAGTGCAGTCTATTTGTGACCCAGTGCTCTTAACTCGCATGCAAAGTGTGGGGACCTCACCCTGCGTACCCAACTAAGTGGCTCGGTGGCTGAAAGAAAAACACAAATAATTAAATAACCAAAACAAAGGAAACAAGCAATTTCCAGTTGGTTGACAGCAAACTAAATAAACTAATAAACAATAAGTCAAAGTAATACAAAAACAGAACAATATGAACAAACCAAACAAAACTAACAAGGACAATCGATGAGTTAAAGGAACCAAAAAGAAAAGTCCTTAAACTAAAGGCAAAACACTAGCAAAGGCAACAAAAAGAGGCAAAACGGCACTAAAAAGGGCAAAACAGCAGAAAAAGGGCAAAACAGCAGAAAAAGGGCAAAACAGCAGCAGTTTAACCCCCTAAAGGGAAAACAATTATTAATAAAAGTCAACCAATGTTTGAACTCAAAGCTAAAAATACTGAGCCACCCTACTCACCACCACAGGGAATTAGTCAGGACTGATCTGCAGTGTTTATGTCAGTCCTTGATTATGGCGATTCCATTGTATTCTCTATAACTAAGTTGGTTAGTTTTCTCTGTCATAGAGACATGATAATCATATGTATGTCTTTGCTGGAGAGGTGCCAGTTTACATCTGGTGGTCAGGGACATTTCACTGAAATGTACCTGACGGTTGGAGTGACCTGTAACTCTCCTAAGAGACAAAGTTTCCTTTCCATGAGTTTTTTTTATTCATCTCTCTCGGAAGAAATTGAGATTTTTAGAATAAATCAATATGGCAGCGGGCTTTGTTGCGTGTCATACCCTCTCTCTCCTTAATTTCCTGTCTGCCTCTGCTGTCTGATATAAAGAGAAAAGATCTTTGAATTATATTCTCGTATTAATTCAATGAGCATGCACATTGTCTATCAGCCTGCGAGCTTAGAGATAAAACGATAAAAAAAATAGATCAAACTTTAATGATCCCTGGAGCTAAATTGGGTCATTGTACTAATGACAGCAGGGGGAGAAGTCACTCCGAGAGAAATGACTGAAGACAGTTGGAGCGATTAAGTATCTGCAGGATCCGGCTCAGCGGTGCATGATGAATGCATAGGCGGATAGATAGATGGATGGATGGAGTCGTAACATGCTCAGATTATTTAACGGCACTTTGACTTGATTTAACTGGATTGTGTCTGACGAGGGTCAAGAGATCTCTAAGAACATTTGGGTTCAAGCTCTGGAGACCAAGAATATCCTCAAATGCTGTTAGACTCAACAAACTTGCCTCTTGGTCAGCAACCCAGTCTCATGTCAAAATGTGTAGTTGTAGTATAGTTTCACAATAAGGGCTTTAAAATTGTGACATGTCTACATTTCCTTTTGCCTATTCTTTTGTATAGGCATACCTCAGGTCACGTGACTGCCAAGTTTTCCCCTGGCGAAAAAAAAACATGGCGGACATCCCTTCTATTTTTGGTGGAAAATGCAATATTTTAAGATAGTTTGAGGCTTAAGTGTCGTTTTCATAACCTTTCTGGCGACAAATGTACATTGTATCTATATAATCTTCGTTCGGTTTATGTTTATGATCTTTAGTTTGTTCGTTTCTACAAAGATTCTTTCAGGTCTCGCTAGAGAAACGTTGGACTGTTACGTTTTCTACTGTTGCTATGGTGGTTGCTATGGACGCTATTAACAATGAACCGGAAGGAAGTGGACATTCGGTTCGCGGCTCTTTTTTCGGCAGCTCTGGTTCTGGAAATAAAATTTTCCCATTCAAATCCTCCATTGATTTTTCACAAAATCCCTATATCAAGAGATTGGCGCCTGGGACCAAGACAACAAGCTACCCCAACACTCGTGACTATAGTACATTCAATTCGGCACCAAAACGGCATTAAAAACGGAAACAAAGGTATAAGTTCAAGACTGTGTACATCATTTTCGTCCGGAGTCAAGGAACTACCCATCCCACAATCCATTGCGAATAATATAGTTTATTCAGTCTTTCAGGTTTCAACAGAAAAAACGTTGGAATGTTACGTTTTCTACTGTTGCTATGGTGATAGCTATGGACGCTATCAACAACGAACCGGAAGGAAGTGGACGTTCGGTTCGCGGCTCTTTACAGGGTTACATCAGACCCTAGACATCAAACTAAGCTCCTATGCAATAAATAATGATTTCTGTTACATTTTTATGGATGTCTTTCATTACAACCAAATTTAATAAAACGATTGGAACAGATCGATGCATATTAGCAACATTATAAACTATAAAATGTAACAATACATGAAGACAATACTGTACAGTTTATGTGTGATTTATATGATTTTATTTAACAAAATAATCCTGACAGATTAATACTATTTTTTAAAACAGGTTTGATTTGACCACTTTTTTACAATATATATAGTCTAGATTATTTTACAAAACCCATTCGGCTTTAGTAAATATTTGATATAGTGGGTAGATATAAATTTTTTACAACCCTAATTAAGTTCCCTCTGTGCACAACGGCAGACATAACTACCAAAATTCCCGTTTCTAGAATAACAGTCAAAATATCCGAAATTATAATAATCCTTTATTTTTTATAATTCTAGTTACAACCTTTTTTTGGAAACGGAAAATACTACAATTATGGCGCCATTCAGTATCAAGCTGTATGACTTGACTCTGAGGAATTGTAGTCTTTTAGACAAATCTCAGTGTTTCCCTTGCCTAAGAAGTAATATATATTTAATTGAGGGTACACAGGGGAGTTTAATTGGATGGTTAACACATTTTTGTTATCAGATATTTAAAAAATAATTGATACATTTGTTAAAATGTATTTTAACCATATATAGCAGCTCCCCCTGTTGTTTTGGTGAGCTGACTACCCTCACATGATACTTTGTTCTAAGACCTCTCTAAAACAGTTATTCCCATATCTGTAGCCCCTTTTGTTGCTGAGGTATAAGCCTTCAAACATGCCCTTGGGTCAAGGTTCAAAGGGCATTATTTCAAAACAGGGGTTATGTTGAAACCTCATCTTCACATATGTTACTCCATATGCTTTTGTTACAAAAACCTAAATATTCTCATTTCATAGGCAAGGGGTCTTGCAGTCATACTTTCATAGAGCTCTTCAAAGACCAGTACATAAAATGTTTTTATTTTTTTTTATTTTGTTTGTTTGTTTGTTTTGGTTTAAGTATATCATGAAATCTGGGGAACTATATGCTTGGAGGACAGCCTTAAGTGCTTGGTTTAGAATTATGGCTAAAAGTAAAAATCTCTTATGCTCTTTTCCATATTAATTAATCCTAGTACTTTTTTTTAATCCTTCTTTCCTTATAGAAGAGATAATCTAATTTGTCATCAGTCATGGTTTTAATATTCAGTTTAATGTCTTTCATATCTTTGAAACATCCCATGTGCTTGTTATGAGAGCCAAAGAGCAACAGGGTTGAACAGGTCAAAAGGCTTCTTGTCTCTGCTAGGCCTCAAATGGTCAAATTAACTCTTTTAAGCACCTTTAAAAGGAGTCTTGTTCACAAATTATACAGCATATAGTGGAGAATGACCCTCTGTCTTTTGCAACATTTTCACATTTTTTAACACCCTTTTTTGATGTTTTGATAAAAGTGTTTCAATTGTGAAAGGTTTGGCAAATTGAGAGTGGGGCCTTAAGTGACTTGTGGGCTCATAAAATCTCTTAGAAGAGACAGAAGAAATTGTTTTGGTGACAGTTCCCAATCTCACGAACAACTGGTGAAAATTTGGGGGTTCTAGGTCAAACATAAGTGTATGAAAAAGGGATTTAAAATTTGAGTCTACGGAGAGGAGGGAGAGGGGGGAGGGAGAGGGGGGAGGGAGGGCGGGGGGCGCCCTCTGCCTTTAAACCGACAGTGGGCATGACTGCACGATTGCGCATGTCAGCAGCACACTGGCAGATCATAGCATAATGGGCTTTTTGAATGGATTTTTGCTTAGATTCCTGGAATGGGATCTTTGGTTAACAAAGATTTAAGATGTGTTTTTGCAACCAACCTTAAAAAACATCAGTAAATACCCCCTGAAAGATCTAATAAAGAGGTCGCTCACAAGTGACGATTATCAATACGTCATTATTTGATGTCAGTGTCATGCGCCCGTTTTTAGTTCTTTTTGCCGGCCGTTTATTTTATTGATTGCATTTTCTGGTATTAATCTAATCCGTCAGGATTATTTTGTTCAATAAAATTATGAAATCATATAAATTACACAAACTGTACAGTATTGTCTTTATGTATTGTTACATTTTATAGTTTATAATGTTGCTAATATGCATCAATCTGTTCCAATTGTTTTATTAAATTTGGTTGTAATGAAAGACATCCACAAAAATGTAACAGAAATCATTATTTATTGCATAGGAGTTTAATTTGATGTCTAGGGTCTGATGTAACCCGTTTTAAGAGCCGCGAACTGAACGTCCACTTCCTTCTGGTTCGTTGTTGATAGCGTCCATAGCAACCACCATAGCAACAGTAGAAAACGTAACAGTCCAACGTTTTTCTAGCGAGACCTGAAAGAATCTTCGTAGAAACGAACAAACTAAAGATCATAAACATAAACCGAACGAAGATTATATAGATACAATGTACATTTGTTGCCAGAAAGGTTATGAAAACGACACTTAAGCCTCAAACTATCTTAAAATATTGCATTTTCCGCCAAAAATAGAAGGGATGTCCGCCATGTTTTTTTTTTTTTCGCCAGGGGAAAACTGGGCAGTCACGTGACCTGAGGTATGCCTATACAAAAGAATAGGCAAAAGGAAACGTAGGCATGTCACAATTTTAAAGCCCTTATTGTGAAACTACTACGTTTTGCGCTGTGGACCAACGTAGGTATTACACATTTTGACATGAGACTGGGTTGTGGTCAGATAGAAAGGTTTGATCTGTCTGGACGTTACCCACAAAATCTTCTTCTTAGGACAACACATAGCTGATAGCTTGGTATCTCCTGGTCTGGACTGAAGTGATGGACAGACTCCTCATTCCTGTCTGCTTTGTGTTCCGCCTCAGCACCACCTCACCACCTCAAACATAAACAGAGATACTGTCATGGTTAGCTTCAGCCACTCCTTGCAAAGCAACCAACCAACCAACAAACCAAACCAACCAACCAAACCAACCAAACCAACCAACCAACCAAACCAAACCAAACCAAACCAAACCAACCAACCAACCAACCAACCAACCAACCAAACCAAACCAAACCAAACCAACTAAACCAAGCCAAACCAACCAAACCAAACCAAACCAAACCAAACCAACCAACCAAACCAACCAACCCACCAACCAACCAAACCAAACCAAACCAACCAACAAACCAACCAAACCAAACCAAACCAAGCCAAAACAACCAAACCAAACCAAACCAAACCAAGCCAAAACAACCAAACCAAACCAAACCAAACCAAACCAAGCCAAAACAACCAACCAACCAAACAACCAACCAAACCAACCAACCAACCAACCAAACCAAACCAAACCAAACCAACTAAACCAAGCCAAACCAACCAAACCAAACCAAACCAAACCAAACCAACCAACCAAACCAACCAACCCACCAACCAACCAAACCAAACCAAACCAACCAACAAACCAACCAACCAAACCAAACCAAACCAAACCAAGCCAAAACAACCAAACCAAACCAAACCAAACCAAACCAAACCAAGCCAAAACAACCAAACCAAACCAAACCAAACCAAACCAAACCAAACCAAGCCAAAACAACCAAACCAAACCAAACCAAACCAAGCCAAAACAACCAACCAAACAACCAACCAAACCAACCAAACAACCAACCAAACCAACCAACCAACCAACCAACCAACCAACCAACCAACCAAACCAAACCAAACCAACCAACCAAGGCTTGATGTGTTTCTCTGATGGACTAACACAACAAAGTTTATTTCTGATCACTTCTGATGACGGTACATTTAAAGCTGACACTCGAGGATCACACTTCAGAGGGACGGGCGCTGACTGAGCTGCTGAGTCTGTCCAGTTGTGGACCAGAACGTGGGGGTCTTGGTGTCATAGCTCCAGCTTCTGTGAGATCTCGTGTCTGTGTAAACATCACAACAAACAGCAGGTGTGTGGTCTCGTCATAGCTCCAGGTTCTGTGGTTCATGTCTCTGCATAACGATCTGTGGTGGGGTCTCCTGCTCTGTGTCCTGAAGTCCATCTTCGTCCTCCCTCTCCTCCTCTTGAGAGCATCATGTCCCCCCACATCGTCCACGGATCATTAGGAAGCACATATCAATATTTAACTCACTGGCTTTTATTTCTACATGGAAAAATCAAACATATTAGTCCGATGGATGTGCCGTCCCATTTAAATATTTCAGTAGATTCATGAAAGAAGCTTTCTGAATTTTAGATGTAGGTTTTCAGAAGTGACTCCTCTTTCCAACCTTTCTTTCTTTGCAGCGCTCCACTTCTTCCAACAGATGTGACACTAATTGATTTCTTTATTTTGCTTCTGTTCTTTCGACTGTTTCCCCTCCTCCCTCTCCCCTCCTCTCTCTCTCTCTCTCTTTGTGCCCGTTTCATTCTCACTTATTTCTCTGCGTGTCTTTGTACTGCCGTGTTTTTCTGCCATAAATGTGAAAGCAGCAGAGTTTCTTTCCTCTCCGTCTGCACTCACCTCTTTCTTTGTCTGCTCCTAACACCCACTTGTTCCCGTGTGTGTCTGCCTGTAGTGAATGTGCTGATTTCCAGCCGTGGAGGAGGTGGAGGAGAGCTCAGATTGGATTGCAGGATGGTTTAATAATTGCACTACACTGATTGCAATTTTACATTCAGTTTTCCGGAACAATCAGATTAGAGGATGTGTGTGTATTGCTGTGCCTCTGGGCAAATGTGTGTGCCGCAGCCTGAGATAGTGCCGATGTCGGCAGAAAAGTGCAGATCCGCAGCAGCGATCTCATCTCTGTTATCGGTGTAAAAGGATTGTGCAGCAGCTGACTTTGCATAAACAATGAGAGGCATAAAAAAAAGAGAAATCGAAATGTAGACAGGAAGAAAGTTGTTGTATTTAAAGTAAAACGTGTCAAACAGACAGACTATTCCTCATCCTGCTCATGTGGGAGACACATGTGGTGATATGTGGCATCTCATAAATCTGCTCCACAGGTGCTTGCAGGGAGTACGCGGGGAGATAAATCCATGTTGTAAATACATGAGCACACATGTCAGGAGCCATACATCATTGATGCTAACGTGAGTCTAATGGAAGCAGCTGCAGCTGAAGAGTGCATACAGGGGCTGGACTCATCAGGCTGTGTGTGAAGGCAGATAAAACCAGAACCATTTCAGTCCCGATCTTTACATATCATTGTATTCAGAGAGCAGAGAGCCGCCATGCCGGCTGTGTGTAATCACTGAGGATGTTATTATTGGGCTGAGTCGTTCATAAGAGACGCATTCTGTAAAGCATTCATCTCAAGAAGTGCAGAAAATATTCTCATGAGGGGTTCTCTTTGTACTCAGAGTTTATTAAAAAATGGTCAAATATATGATCTCTACTGTACAGTCCTCTCTGTGTAAATACTGCAGTTCTTACTCTGTGCTGTGTCAGAGGGTCCTCCGTCGATGTGAACCGGTGAACAGGTAATAAAATCTGTGTTTCACCTGGAGGGGAGCAGAACTCTGCAATGCAGCGAGCTCCTTCACAGTCCCAGTGAAAATGTTCAGTACACCTCTCTGAAACATCAACAAAGAACAATCATCTTCTCTCTGAAGCAGCTGACGTTTGGTTCCTGAAGCTCACCAAGCTGTGGCTGGTTTTTCAGATGTTCAGAAGCCTTTCTACTTTAGCCCTCTTCAGAGCACAGCGCTGTAACCAAACTCCTCTGTCAGCATTCCTGAAGACGTTCATATTCATTCTGCAATACGCACAGCTTTTAGGTGATGTCCATGTCCCAGTCTGTGGATCACGTTGCCCTTACAGGGGTTGTGGAAGCACGGGAGCAGAAACCTCTGGAGCTCCACATACACAAACACATGACATGCACACACACACAGTCCCCCTGACAGCTCCCGTCCTCCCAGACGCTCACACATAAACACACACTCAGCTCTCAGTGGATCTGTTTCGACAGCATCAGTCCGCTGTGCTATTCACACTCGTCACTGAGTTTCATCAGAACACATGAAGTTTCTGTTTCTTGTCCCTCCACTTCTGTGCGTCACGTCGCTGTCGCTCGCTCTCTGTGAAGTACGAGCTCTCTCTCCCTCTCAGCGTGCAGACCCATCACTTTCTTCTTCATGTCTTTGACATTAGCCCTTTTCACACTGAACATTCATCATTCAGGAGGACTGATCTTGAAGACCTACTGACCTGGTTGTTCACACATGCACCTCACAGCAGGAGACTCACTCTGACTTTCTGCAGAATAAATACAAGGAGGCTGGAGGAGAAACTCCAGGTGAAGAGAGAAACATTCAGCTGTTTGTGTTCACACATGACGCTCAGCACGGAGACTTCAGGAGGTTTAGTTCAGGTGTGAAAGCAGCCATTACAGACTACGACAGCAAGCCATCACACATATCGGGGCTGCTGCAGCACCGTCAGCACCACGACCTCCTGGTTCACAATCATCAGAGAGAACCCTCCTCAACACACAGCCTGTCAGGGTCCAGACCAGGTCTGACCCTGGAGCAGCTCTGACCCTGGAGCAGGTCTGACCCTGGAGCAGATCTGACCCCGGACCAGGTCTTACCCTGGTGCAGGTCTGATCCTGGTGCAGCTCTGACACTGGTGCAGCTCTGAACCTGGAGCACGTCTGACCCCGGTGCAGGTGTGACCCTGGTGCAGGTGTGACCCTGGGTGACACTCGTCACTGTGGCCTGTAGAATAAAGCTTTAGCGTTTCACACGTACAGTTTCTGCAGAGTTTCTCAGTTCATGAGCAGAGAAGGAAATGTTGTTGATGGAATCAGACCAAAACATCTGGAAATCTTCATCCTGCCTTCATAAGTCAAACAGCAGCAAGCGCTTACTGATGAGCTGTTTCCATATAAACTCATTCCTGCTGGCTCTCTTTTCCCCCCTCGTCCTATTTTTAACATGCAACACTATGAATTGTGGGTTATTCCCCGAAGCAAAGTGTGCAGGAGTGCAGACTTAAAGAAAGTGTTCACAAAGAGCTCAGAGTCCTGCTGTACTCTCAGTCCTTCAGGGGGGGACACAGTAAAACCTCTGTGGGCCTCCTGATCACCGTCTGTGACTCCAGAGGGGTCAGACCAAGCTGCTGAAGTCTGAAAAATGTTCCTGCAAACATGTCGACACAGTGACTGATTGCTGGGAGCCAATCAGAACTCAGTGACATTAACACAAACCTTGTAGAGCTGAAAATGATTTTAAACATTCTGACTGAAACTCTGTCAGTAGTACAACCACCAGATCATCCCTCTCTCTCCTCATTTCCCCTCCTCCTTCCTCTAACCAGAGGAGGTCATTGACCCCCCTCCCTGAGGAGGTCTGTGCTCTCCTATTTCCCTAATCAGGAGAAGTTTGGAGGGGAGCAAACAGCGAGGAATGTGAGCTATGTGAGCAGGACAGTGTGCATCCATGCTGCATGTGAGTGTGTGACTCCTCAGATGGAGGTCAAGATGTTGTCTGCTCGCTCTACAATCCTCTGACAAAACACACACACACACACACAAACACACACACACAGAGCATGTGAGCGGAGATGGAGGCGTGTGGACGAGGTCAGGGTCAGTTCAGCAGCAGGAAGCCCTGCAGGGAGCAGCCAGAGAGGAGCCCGGTCTCCATGAGGACCAGAACTCATAGGGTCAGTCGTACTGCGTTCATGGGTTCACAGTTACACCAAACATCCACTAAGTCGTTCTGAAATGTTCTCACCCCTTCAGCAGAAACTTTGACTTAGAACAAACACTGCAGACTTTATTTTAAATCTGATGTCTATGTGGATGTTAATGTTTCAGAAAATGAGTCCTGCATGAAGTCCGGTCGAGCTGATGTGAGAACGCGGGATGTCAGAGTGGAACCCAAACAGGGGGAGCAGGACCCCGACGTGATGCGTCTTTATGACATGATAAAGGTTCAGTATCAATCAGAGCCGTGTCCATAGCAACTGTTCATTCTTCTTAACAGGGGGGATTAATCAGGCAGACTGTTGCTTTGCAAAACTGGCCAATCAGAATCACATATTTAACACAGCTGTGTAACATTCAGGAAAACTAACCATGAGTGAGCGAGGGGGTGATGATGACGCTTACATCATGCAGACAGTGAGCGACCGTCATGATCTTTGTGTATGAAGCAGCTTCCTGCTTTCTGCTCACCTGTATGTCTTATTTAACATCATCCCTCCCTTCCTCCCTCCCTCCAGTCAGGTAAGACTTCCCTATGTGAGAGATGTGTGTCCAGATTTGAGAGTCCGTCTCTCTGTGTTCAGCAGTATTCAAACTATGGATGGAATATATGTTCTGTGTTCTTTTAATCCTAAACTTAACCGATGTATCTTCATGACACTTTAATCATCTTTTGTTTCACGGGAAGACAAGAGTATTTATGTATAAACTTGAAATGCTTCACTTTAGGTGGACAAACATCACAGATTAATGTCTCTGTTTGTTATTGTGGATAAAGAGGAGCAGGAAAGGAGGAGAGGAGGGGAGAGGAGAGGAGAGGAGAGGAGGGGAGGGGAGAAGAGGAGAGGAGAGGATGAGGAGAGGAGAGGAGAGGAGAGGAGAGGAGAGGAGGAACACAAAGTGGAGCAGACCTCTAAAAATAGGACAGATTATTTACCTCTCCCAACATCCAGGTCTTTGTGTGTGTGCATGCAGGCGTGCTGCACCGGCATCTCACAACAAGTCATTCATGCTCATAATAACAACATACACACACACACGCATGCACGTGCACGCACACACAAACACACACACACACACACACACACACACACACACACACAGATACACACACGGACACACATGCAGAGATGAAGAGAGGATCCATTTCCGAGTCCTCGGGGCTGAATGTTGCTCTCTTCGTGAATAAATCTTTCATTTTTCATGCAGAGGCATTAGTGTTGCTTTTATCAGTGTGTCCGTGTGTGTGTGTGTGTGTGCAGCCATGTTCAGTGTGTATTTAGTGCAGTGGGGCAGATCACACTAATGCTCCCTTAGTGATATTTTTGTGGCCCACAAGCTGAGTCCTGTGACCCTGATCATTGGTCCTCTCTCTCCGGCAGCAGACCAGAGTCTGTATGAAACATGGATGCAGCCATGATGTCATCACTGGTGTCTGAAGAGGACTTTTGATGACATCACTTACACCCATCCATGTTTCATACACACTCTGGTTTTATCTGATATCAACGTGTATTCTTTGACTTTTGCAGACAGCCAGCTGGACACTGGAGGTACTGCAGGTTATGGTGCGGTGGATCATTTTCTCACACCGGAGGTTACAGCTTGTTGTGCGTCCATGCTGACAAAGCAGCCATGTTGCAGAGTGTATTTAGTGCACTGGGGCAGATCACACTAATGCTTCCTCAGTGGTACTTTCGTGGTCCTCTGAGTCTGAGTCCTGTGACCCTGATCCTGCTATCTGTCCCATCTCTGGCCCTGGGTGACGCTTTGACCTCTGGTGGACAGCCTGTGTCTGACGGTGAAAAGGGGCATCTGTTCCCCCTCCTCAGCTGCCGTCTGTCTCTTTCACTGCAGCCCACATGGCCTAATGTTTCACACTTAACCCCCCCCAGCCCCACCCCCTTCTCACCCCATCACCCAGCCTCAGTGCGTGCAGCGGTGGGAGTATGCTGCAAGCGGTGCACTGTGTGCCGTCCTCCTCGGGTGTTTAAAGAATGGAGAGAAAGAGGAAGTGACTGAATCACTCTCATCAATGTGTCCAGCGTCATAGTCTCATCTGTACGTTGGATTCTGTTGGAGTTATAATCTACTTAAACAAAAGGAAAAAGTTGCTCAGTCATCATGGTGATCCTGCGGTTGCAGAGACAAAGAGAGTACCGCCCACAGGCTGTGATTGACAGCTGATCTCTGGGGATAGCAGAGCAGAAAACTAATGAATGACCAGATTAGTCAAGAAAAAAGAAACAGCTGCAAAACAACAGCAACAAATATATTTCTATGTCTGGTCATTTATCATGCACATGCCTGCACAGGTTGCAGCTTTGAACTTCTTGTGTGTTTTTTTAAGTTTTTATATTTTTTGTTTATTTAAAAGTCCCAGATGGCAGAAGTACGTCTGTTTTAGAACAAATTCAAATTCAAAGCATTAATCAGAGGGCCAGAACAGAGGACTTCTCCAGACCTGTGTGTGTGTGTGTGTGTGTGTGTGTGTGTGTGTGTGTGTGTGTGTGTGTAGGTCAGGGTTAAAGAATTGAGCCAGAGCTGAAGAACAAGAACTGCAGTTCCTAAGGTGTCCACTTGAGGCTGGTCTCATGCTAACATGTCAGCTGTAAGAGCAGACATGTTTAGTTGGCCTCTCTGATTGGTTCTTTGATTGGTTCACTCTGTACACACGAGTATAACTCATCTGTTTTCATTTCATTAAGGTGAAGAGTTCGATTTGCATAATTGGGGGTGTGGGCGATTTCATCTCAATGCTCAATGGCAAACCGAAACATGATGACACTGCCTTAATAAAGTCTGTCTGTATATAAACAGCAACACAAAGACAACATCATCACTTTACACCAAGTTATTTAAAGAGACAGGAGTACACAAACATCACTTGTTTAGTTTAAAGGTTAAAGGTTAAACACAGCCTGGACCTTGAAACAGTCTTTTACTTTGAAAGCATCTTTATTTTTAGCCTGTTTTCTGGGAAAGCAAGTCTCTATTTCCAAACGTAGTGAGGTATGTGAAACAGAAACAGAGCTGCTCGTAGAGTTTCTGTCGTTTCTCCATAAATACATTTTACTCTGAAGGGACGACTGACGGACACATTCCTTCTCCTGGTCTCCTCCTCACACCACCCAGCCCCACGGCTCCACGACACGGGCAAGAATAGAAACTGAAAACAAGCAGGCTGGAGACTCGACCACAACCAACACACACACACACGGTGGTGGTTGATAGTTTGACTCGAAGCTGTGACGGCGAGGACTTTAGCATTTGCACACGGGCTGAATGTTCTCAGCTTGTAATCCCATTTTGAAGTAGTGAAAGAAACTGTTACTGCGTTCCTGAAGCTCTGATTGGTTCTGGGGTTCTGACGGACGTTAAGATCCTCAATCAGTGTTGGGCAGCTACGTCACCACTAATAACCGTGTTCCTATTTTTACTACATTTCCCACATAGCATTTTTTCTGAATCAGAAAACTCTGCTGTTTCAGTGAGGGTCCCTGTTCTGAGTCTGATCTGGGCTCTGATCATCTTCAGGATCTGGTGTTGACCTGGACCTGAGGGTCCCTGTTCTGAGTCTGATCCTGGTTCTGATCATCTTCAGGATCTGGTGTTGACCTGGACCTGAGGGTCCCTGTTCTGAGTCTGATCCTGGTTCTGATCATCTTCAGGATCTGGTGTTGACCTGGACCTGAGGGTCCCTGTTCTGAGTCTGATCCTGGTTCTGATCATCTTCAGGATCTGGTTTTTACCTGGATCCAGAGAAACCTCTTCCTCTCCCTGTGATGTGATAAAGACTTGTATTCTGCTTCATGATGACTGCATCTTGTTGTGCAGGCGTCTGTGATGTTAATTTTTTAGTGACGTTAAATTAGCATGTTGCTAACGACATGTTAACAGGGATACAGTATGAATGTAGCAGGAAGTACGTTAGTCATAGACTCTTAATAAGAAAAAGAAGTACGCCTCAAATCATGAGTGAAGAAAATGTTATATTTCCGCAGGGGGCATCTCCGCAGGTTGCTAATAAATCCCACCGGAAACAGACGAGTTGATCACCGTCTTTAAAAAGGTGAAGTCTCCTCCTCAGTGCCAGCTAGTCCTACACGCCAGCGATTGTCTACTCGGTTGTCGCCGAGGGGTAAGCCCTCAGACCAACCAGTTGACTGCGTTGAGACATATTCTGAACGGGCACTGCACTACTTTAGTCAATTATTGTCCCATTAGAGTAAAGAGACCAGGAAGAGGGGGAGGGGTTAGGGGCGGGGCTACCTGGGATTGACAGTTTACTCTCACTCTTGTCCACACATGGTCACTTGTGGTTCCTGTAAAAGAAGACGGCAGGTGGATGTCAGGAGGGAAACATCCACCTCTCATGTGTGACTCTGTGTTTTCTTTGAGATATGAAGCGCCTCTGTTCAGTGAGAGAAGTGTGACTGCACATAGAGCAAATTGTTTTGCTCTTCATCTCCTCTTTAAGGAGACCTTAGCGACACACACAGACTCGTTGCAGGGGGGCTTGTTTGCTTATTTACTGCAGTCTTTGCACTCTGACAGGAAACAGAGAGAAGATGGAGCGGGCACCGGCCATGTGTTTGGAATCACTCTGGGAGAGCGGCCATGTTTTTGATTAGTTTCAGATTTCTCTCACTCTTTCATTTTCTCTGCGTCTCTCTCTCTCTCTGATCTCTCCGTCTCTCCCTCGCACACTTCCTTTCTTCCTTTCATCCTGACGCGAACGTTTCCAGCCACACAGACGTGGATCCAGACCTCACATTAAACTCGCTGAAAGAAAGAGGAGCGAGAGAGAGAGGTTTATAAGGTTCATGCTTTTTATGCCACATTCAGCAGAAAAGCGCTCTAAGCCCAGGGGATCGGCATGCAGCAGACATGAAAACTTGCACAAAAAAGAAAGAAGTGTGGAGGAAGAAAGGAGGAAGGAGGAGGAGGAGGGATGCAGTGGGGACGCTCTCAAACTGCAGCCTCTCTCTCTCTCTCTCTCTCTCTCTCTGTGTTTTCAGAATAGAAAGCCACAGAGTGCCACTGAGTTTGGGGACTGCAGCTAGTCAAATATTGGTTTTGAGTGATGTAAGGAACATGGCATTCTGCAGAGCCACAGCCCGCGCTCGGCCCTGGAGACCCAGAGCCAGCCCCACACTGGCAGAGCGTCTGCAGGCACAGAAACGCAGCTCGGCCTCCCATTGGCACTCGTCGATACAGAGAGCATGGGGGAAAGAAAATCCTGCATGTGTCGACTGTGGATCCCTTAAGACAGCTCAGCTTACGCCTGCTGATCCCTCACTGTCTGCGGCTAAGGAAGAAAATATGCTTTAGAAAACGAGAAGTTAA
>NC_089203.1:2163766-2188766 GCF_963930695.1 Labrus bergylta | reverse complement strand
TCGTGACTGATGACTGGGGCTTTCTCATGGAAATCAACGCTGGCAAAGTAATTAGGGAGCTCTTTCATTAGCTTAAACACAGCCAGCCAGCCAGCCAGCCAGCCAGCCAGCCAGCCAGAGATGCTGCTGCTGCATGCCGCTCTCGTTCTCCACACTAACCCACCGCTGCAGCTCTCCGGGGACGGTTGGATTTGTTTGAGCCTTAAGGTTTCATTAACAAACCCGCTGGGATGAATGAGGAGGAAGAAGGAGAAGAAGAAGAACTGAGGAGGAAGAGCACACACAACGCACAGAATCACATCATTAGGGTGTTTTCTCAGAGCTATTTTTATCTCGCACAGACTCTGATTCAAATTAATAGTCAATTAGCCCGACTATTAACATGCACACCACGACCGGCTCCAGCGTGAAGAAGAAGAAGAAGAAGAAGAAGAAGAAGAAGAAGAAGAAAAAGAAGAAGAAGAGGCAGCTCCACAGAAAAATGCTCCTCAGTCGTCTGACAGTTTAACTTTTCTTAATGCAAATCTCTTCCTCTCCTCCCCCACACACACACACACACACACACATACACGTCTCAGCTGCTGCTGAATGTATGTGTTGAGTTGCTTATGAATGATTCAGGGGGCGAGGATGCCGCTAAGTGTTTGCAGCCTTTAATGTGACTCTGGCTGCTTTTAATGTGTCCCTCCTCATCAACACACAGGTACTGGTCCTCAATGTAGCACCGGCTCTGGCCCACATTCATGCCACATCAAATCTGCACACACACACACACACACACACACACACACACACACACACACAGACACAGGGTGGGTGCAGGGCCCCTGTTGTGCTGCCCTGCGGCTGCCTGCATTCCCCCCCCTCGTCGTTGGGACTGGGTCTGTCTGGAGAACATGAGCTTGCTAGACGCCAGGAGACTCTTTAGCTGTCAGAGATTCTTGTTTACTTTTCATTTTTACACGGCGCCTCAGCCCCACTCTGGGGCTTTCTCATCCCTGCTACACTTCCAGAAAACTTGTACCGCTTGCACTTCTGCTTCTCCCCTGTCTATTTTTCTTAGCGACTCACACCGACTGGCGGATTTGAGAGCTGCCTCGAACAAATACACGTTTCTACAAGCTCCATTCTGTCATGTTTCTGGGGGAAAAAATGGCTTTGCCGAGTTTGTCGGAGTGTGCACCGCTTGAGACTCTCTTATTTTGGTTTTGATTGGAAGAGGTTTTCTTAGATTATCCGACTTAAACCTAAATATCCGCCCTGCATGGAGGCGGGGTCAAATGACGCAGAGGGCCAGGCCGAAGTCATTAGCCTGTTAAGCGTTGAATGGGCCCTCACAGTTTCCTCTCCAAGCTGGAATGTGTTTGGATACAGCACATGGTCTGAGAGTTATTAGGACCGGCCTGCTTATGGGCCGTGTAATAAGTGCCCCCCCCCAGGACCCTGTGATAAACACAACTGCTGCTTTCACTGTCTGGACCTTTTAATTAAAGTCGTAAAACAAGATGCTGCCCTGATAACTAATAGCACTGGATCGCCTGCAGTGGCTGATACTGTGTTGGTGTGTGTGTGTGTGTGTGTGTGTGTGTGTGTGTGTGTGTGTGTGTGTATGGGGGGGGGGGGGGGTCTGCAGCAGGCACTTATGCACAAAGCTCTGCGCTGCACCGGAGGAACTGGTTGGGATTGTTGAGAGGTGATCTCTAATAATGAAGAACAAACTGTTGTTATTGCTGCAGCTTATTGGCTCGGCTGTAATGAACTAGATGATGCTAATCACATCTGTGCACCACATAATCCTTTTACAGTTTAATAACCAGCTGATTGCCCCCTGCAACACCAACGTGATGAAATATCAACAGTGAGGGAAAGTGCACACAGAAGATCAACCAGAGCTGTTTCCACTTCAACATATTCCCAGCATCGTCTGAAGAGTGCAGAGATCATCCCACTCAGCAGAAAACATGATGAAGCCGTCTCATAATGCGCTCAGAGATCACACCGGTATACTGCATACAGTCATGGTCGACCGACGGTCTTCTCCTCCTCCTGCTCACTTGTTGTGAATTTACCTGAAGCTTTCTTTTTGCATTCTCACATCAGCTCCTGTCTGAGCCCCCCTGAGGCTCAGGTAAGAAGAAACTAGAAAACCAGGTTATAGATCCACGATTATGGATCTGTGATCTGTAGGAACGCTTTCCTAAAGTGTGCACACAGTCTACAAATAAATGTGCATGGGTTAGGAGCTGCATGCAGCGATTTGTAAACTGTGAGTGGATTTATAAGAACAGATGATTATTTTCACACCTGCAGCCCCGTGGTTCATCCACTTCACACAGAACATGTACTCGAGGAGGGGGCTGGCAGGAAAAACACGGTAAAGTGGGGCTGTTTGTCTTCACATGTGCAGCTTAGCCAGAGTATCTTAGGACGTTTTCAGGAGTTTTGATTAAGTGAGCTCAACATGTCCCAGTCACTGGTCTGACAGTTCTTTGTCTTTAAAGGCTTTATATGTGATTTTACTTAAATGTAATAGAAATCAAGTATATCCTCTGAAAATAACTCTGTGAGTCATGACTGTCTACAATGGGTGTAACACCCGAGTCCCACTGTCTGTGATGTTTTCAGAGTTTTCAGAGTCCTATCTTCACTTTGTTTACATCGTCAGGACAGCCGGCTGTTACATCGTCAGGACAGCCGGCTGTTGTTTAATTGAGGGACTAGAGAAAAGAAGAATAACATACTGTACTCACTGCTTAACTGTGTTTCTAGATCACGCTCATTTCAGGTAAATGTACATGCAGTGTGAAGATACCAGCAGAATAAAGATCACTAGCATTAGCATGCTAACACAACAATGCAGCGCGAGTTGTTTTGGTTTCATGCTGGTGCTCAAGGGCGACATCTGCTGGATCAAAAAATCACATATAAAGCCTTTAAATCAAAGCTACGAGTAAGTTGAAGGATTCACAGTTCAAATAAAGGAGCGGTGAAGAACAGACGGATGGAGAGTGTAGCTGCTCACAAAAATCACAGCAGTCACTTGATACCAACGTCATCACCCCGCCTGCTCGACTTTTCCTGAACATTTCTCGCCGATTTCTCCCATCATCTCACCCTGAAACATTTCAGGACTTCTGTGCATGTGTGAAACACAATCATAGCATGAAATTCAGATCAAATCTTAAAGTGGGGGAAAAGCTGCTCGTCCTTTAAATCACTTAAACACTGGGGGGGGGGGGAGTGTCTGGCTGGCTGTGAAAGCTGATCCAGGGATCTGTGAGAGAGGGGTTCCACACAAACAGCCCCCAAAATGAAGAACACGTGGCGCTCCGGACATAGAGCTTCCCCCCCCCCCACACCACAGAGACAGAGTTTGGGGCTCCTGGGGGGGGGGTCAACTGGAGCCACATGGGAGGCCTTTGTTCGCCCCCCCCCCGCTGCTCACAAGCCGAGGCAACAGGTTTGAAAATGACGATAAAGAAAGCATTTGTTCAGCATCTGGCAGATACACTGCAGCTAAAGAAAAGAAGGGCGGGGTGCGATGAATCAAGGTGGACTGAAAGAAAAGGTATAGTCCCACATACACAGCGTGACTGGACGCTCGCCGTGCAGAGATATGAAAACAGGGCGTCGACCAGGAGGGGCTATTGTGCACCTTGAAAAACAAGCGATCAGGTGTCACCACAGCATATGCCAGACGTGTGTCCGTCAGAGAGGCGGCCTTTGGCTCTGTCACAACATGAATGCTGGGAAGGAGCGGCTGTGATCATCCTGAACAAGCTTGCACTGTTCCTGCATGAAACGTAAGACTGCGGCAACGTCTTCACAGGCGAGCCCAAGAAGTCAATTAGCCTTTGTGGCAGACAAAACTTAGGCGGCAGAGTCCTCGCAGACAGAAACCTTTGTACTGTTTGTCAGCACTGCTCTAATTTACAGAGCAGGGGTCGATGACAACTCGCTGCCACGCTGCAAAACAGTATCGACGAAATGTTCCCCCGTTTTCTGGAGCTCATGAATATTTCATGTGTGAAAAAGTTGAACAGAAGCCGACATTATAAATGTGTGAATTCAGAGCCGAAGCTTCAAATGTGTCTGACTTTAAGTCTCTCTAAAGAAAACCAAGAACATTTGATTTCCCTGTCAAAGAGAGAGAGAGTCATCACCAGCACATCACAGACCTCTTCACACGGAGGGTGTCCTTTGTTAGCGCCGCTCTTCAAGGAGGACGTCTGAAAGCCTGCACAGAGTCAACAAGGTAAAAGGTGGCAGCACACAGTACACACCTCACCAGACAAAGGGTTAGGGTATACAGGAAGCCCATTACCAAGCCAAGGAGCTCCTTCAATGCCTCCAAACATGAGAAAGTCCTGGGGGGGGGGCGCTTAACAAGACTGCACCCCAGGTAGGAGAGGAGGAGCTGAAGACAATGAGAGCTGACAAGAGGAGAGAAGAGCAGCTTCTGTGCTGCAGAGACAGAGAGAGAGAGAGAGAGAGACAGTGACAGAGAGAGAAAGAGAGAGAGAGAGAGAGACAGAGACAGAGACAGAGACAGAGAGAGAAAGAGAGAGACAGAGACAGAGACAGAGATAGAGACAGAGACAGAGACAGAGACAGAGATAGAGACAGAGACAGAGACAGAGACAGAGACAGAGACAGAGACAGAGACAGAGATTATAGCCAGAGAGCAGCAAACACACAATCCACTAATACATCTGAACAAATGTTTGTTTTCTTTTATGGACCAATTAGCACTGAGCAGTCGTGAGACCAGCTTTAATGAAAAACAGATAAACAGTGTGTGTTGTGTTTGTCTGACAGTTGGACGGTTATTGTCCAATCACAGTTCATCCTTTTATTTTATTAATCTCTGAACGTAGATACATGCAAACAGCTGCAGATCTCAATCATAGACGTCGTCTTATATACGACCTCCGTGTTCCCGTGTCAGACAGTGAACTTTGACCTGCACACAGAGGAGAACCATCAGACTCTATCTAGGTGCTAGATTTAGTCCTCCACAGGTGGAAGTGTCGTCAGGCCGACATCTTACAGTGAAGCAGGAGTGTAAAGGTCACAGAGGTCACGGTTTGATTCTGTGATTGGCTCTCTGGATGTTGTCATCTGATAGTCATCAACATGTCGACGTGTTTCTGATGTCGTAACACGTACTGATGTAAAGAAGCAGGTGGGGGCTTCAAGCTCCACCGTGTCATGCTGCTGTATTCTTCTTCTATTTTGTTGTGTCTGCTTCTTCTTCTGTTTTGTTGTGTCTGCTTCTTCTTCTGTTTTGTTGTGTCTGCTTCTTCTTCTTCTTCTGTCCACTCAGACGTATCTGTACTGTGAAGTCCAAACAGTGTTGGTCCAGGGCCAACATGATAACTTTAAATAGTACAGACCATATTCTGCATCGAACACTTCAAACCGTCTCTCCTGCATGTGTGTGTGTGAGCATCATGATGGGTCTCATTATGAACAGGGGTAGCAGACAGAACCAGGACAGACCTGCAGCCTGATCTGCTGTCAGAACACCAACAGATCAAATAACATATCTGTCCTTTTTAACACGATGATGCATAAAGCAGCTGACTCATTTAAAGATCTCAAACATGGACCTGAGACCAGCACTGTGCCACATGTTATATTTAGACCCTTTAATGATTTTGAGTCCACTCCCCAGGAGGATCCCAGCAGCCAGCTCTTAACTGGAGCTGCGTTAGTGCACACAGAGTATTTGTCTGAAGAAACACACTGATGCTGCTGCTGGGCGGATTTCTCTTGATTAGAGCGAACACACACACACCGACACTAGGAGTGTGTGAAGAGTGTTTGTTGTTGTTTCTGTGGATACCTGAAGGCATCACCAAGTCCTGCTGAGCTAACACATCTACAGTGGAGTCGGATTCTGATGCTCATGTCTCTCTAATCAAAGAGCGACGGTTTGCACCAAAGATGAACAATTACTGCTGAGGAAACACCGAGCGCAGAGACACTCAGACCTGCAGCCTGCACGGTTGCAGTTCTGTCACTTTACTTTCCCTTGTCTCCACTTTGTGTTTAATTCTGCACCATCGACTCCTCACCATCACGACTTCACAAAGAGTCACTTGTTTACCTGAGAGGGAATATCTCAGGGATGTAGGAAATCGAGGTAAACAATGCAAAGAAAATGTCTAACTCATCCCAAACTGGCTCCTGAGAAACAGAACCACATCACATCCACATCGGGGGGGGGTGGGGGGGGGGGGGGGGTGGAAGCTGCCATTCTTCTCTTCAAAGAGGGGGCTCAATATTTATAATATGCATCAAAAAGATTCTTTACACAGAGAGAGGGGAGATCAGGTGAGCTGGGAAGAGACTAGCTTAGCATGAAGACAGGATACAGGTGGAAACAGCTAGCCTAGCTCTTCCTAGCGTAAACTAAAACTTACTTGATGAGCAGTCTGGTGTTTGTTTCAGCTCTCTTACAGAGGGGATGTTTGTTCCTGACTTTAAAGTGTTCATCTAAGTAGAGAAATGTCGTAGCATGCCAGGATGCTACAATTCACCATTAAGGTGCCAAACCAGTGGAGAGAGTCCCCCCTCCAGCAGAGAAAACAGGACTGCACACCTTCTAATCTTCTAATGGGCCCTTCTGATGAATAAAGTCCTCAGAACTAGTCCTGGTCTGGAGAGAATGTGTGGAAAAAAGCCATCATAACATGCCGCCCATGGTGCTTCCGAGTGTTGACACCATGACAGAGTGACCACTAGATTTCACTTCCTGTGGTGAAAACGTGAAACAGTGCCATAGTTACCCTCTCAGGTAGGAAACATTCAGCCTGCTAGTTCTCCATCTCAAGCAGCTCACAGGAGGGTGCAATGTTGACATGTCTGCATTCTTTAGTGTGTCTGCAGAACCCTTGCAGTAAGGTCTGTGGGGTACCCCAAGGCTCAGTGCTTGGACCCTTCCTCTTCTCACTTTACATGCTCCCTCAACACAGTTTCTCTCCTTAGTAACACTCTGGTTGACTGTTGGACTCGTGTCATGTTGACACTATTGTGATGTGTGTTCTACGTGTTCTTTGTCCTTTTATAAAAGCTTTTTCTTCCATGGTGTCCTTTGCTTTATGTTGGTCGTGTTTGTTGGATTCATGTGTTTTTATGACAGAAAAAATAAACAAATCAGATCCTCAGTCACACTTTCTCCAAACCTGATCAACTGCTGGCTCATCGTTCCAGCAGGAGCTTTCTGATGTGTCATCTCTTCCTGCAGGGAGGGGGGAGGAGGAGACCCTGACTCCCCCTCTCTCTGAGCACAAATCCCTTCCGTCTCGTGTGAGCTAACAGCATGGTAATGAGACGGTGGCAGATGCTCGCGTGCCTTTACAATCCACCGGACCCCCGACGCACGCCGTGACTCCCCCTTCTGCCCGATGATGACGGAGCGATGCTAATAACCAAATGTTGATTTGTGCAGAAGAATTTTTTGTTTCTTTAATGTTTCTGATTCTGATGTTCGCGCTCAGACGCTTCTTGGTGCAACTTTAGCTCGACTCGTGACGTCCTCTTTAACTCTTTCCTGACGTCATATATGATCGAAATAAAAAAAAAAATCACATTAGAAAAGGATGCAGCACAAATATTCCCATGTTTAAAAAAAAGCCTACCACTGCTCCCAGGCTGCACCCCCACCGCCCTGCTGTGCACTGATTCTCTGGGGGGAGGGAGGGAGGCCCCCTGCGCAGCCCTCTCTCCACCTGCTATGCTGCCTTTGTCATCAGGATCTCCTGCTTCATTTCAATGACAAAGTTACTAAACCCCTACCCCTGCACCCCCCACAGCCCCCTCTGAACTCCTTTCAGTGATTTTATGGTCCCTAAGGGCAGAATCTCTGCTTCCACCCCTCACCCCTCCCTCCAACTGGCCATCTGAGCGGCCTGAATGACGAGTCCTTCTGCTTCTCCTTCGGGGGAAAAAAAAGTTGAACAGGCCGAGCGCTGCTTTACCTGATCCTGCAGTGAGATTCCAGTGTCTTCATCTTCACATTTTTCATCCCCATCAGTCGGATGAAGTTTCTAACTGGTGTGAAGATGAAGCACCTGGAGCGGCATGGACTTTATTATTCATGTAGAAGTTTGTATACTCCCTCACAGCAGCGTCTCTGTTGGGATTCAAAATAAAAAAACTTCTTGGCTGAAATCTGTGTTGAGCTTTTCTCTCTCTTTCTCTCTCAGGAGGAAATGTGATTTGTGCGCATTCCCGACTCCAGTAATGCCATTAGGGCACCATCAGCTGCTCAGCAGGGGGGCTGTAGTACGAGGCAGTGTGTGTGCAGAGGCACCGGCCCGAGAATAACCTCGTTATATGTTTCAGGACTCTTTCATCTGCTGGTTTATTCTTCTGTAGACACATCAGGGGAGAGCGGGGCTTCTCCCGAGAGAGACGCCGCAGTGTTCAGAGAGGGCTTGGCGCCGTGCGGGAAAGGTTCTGATTCTGAGTAATCGACTGCATGAAACTACAAGGGGAAGCGTTTAAATGTTACAAAACACACACAGATGAAGTCTGAATCTGAGAGAACCAGCAGATACTCTGAGGCCGTCCTAAACTCCTCGAGGTTACAGTGAACGCTTCATGACAAGGTTCAGATGTAAGGTCACCATGTCACTTTTTGAAATAATCATCCATCCAACTCTTCAGCTGTCTCATTGGATGCTGGGCTGCAGTCAGGGGTCTGGAACATCGAGTCACGCAGTCAGGAAGAATGTTTTCATCTTGGATTAGGGTTAGGGTTAGAGCCGACTCAGTTTTTTTATTTACTTGTTTTTGGTCACTTCATGGCTTGAAACATGAAGATCTTAGTGCTGTTTCAAAGCCGGGGGGGTCCGAACAGACCGCTCGAGCCCTGAATGAGATCACCTTTCTACTGAGCGGACGCGTCGGGCGAAGAGACGCTAACTGACACTAAAGTGAGACATGAGGGGTCTCACTGTGCATCACTAAATACTCACAGAGCTACAGCCTCCCTGCTGAGAGGCTGATGGAGCACTGACACTAACACACAGCTGGGTTCTGATTTATTAGCACCACATTACAGGCTCAGAGAAATGTTTGACCGTAAACTTCAATAAGGAGTCAGAGTGAGCTGATGTGAGAACACAGCAGGATATAATCAGGAGAATTCACCTGGAGCCAGTGGGAGGGGGTGCTGACCTTTATTCCCTGTGATCGCTGCACCACCATAGACTGTCTGTACGCCACCTCTACTATCTCCGTGCTCTAATCAACCTGCTGCTGCATGTTTCCTGTTCTCCAGTATGTTCTTCTCCACTCTTTAGTTCACATTGAGATTCTCTTCAACTACACGTAGCATTGATAGAATCTCCTGAGACCCCTCCTCTCGTCTCATCTCTCTGTGAGTGTCGTGTGTGAACACATCTTCAGATTATGATTATTTCAGTTTCAGTAATCACAGATACTTTCAGACTGAGCACCCGGTCCTTCATAAAAACATGAAAATTAGCTTATTAAGCGTTGATCTGAATGGACGCCCTTGCCGAGTCATTCAGCATCAGTGTGTGTGTTTACCGCCTCGGAGCTGATGTCCATGTGTTTGCTCAGAGACAGATGGCGGTGCAGAGAGCCCGTTCCCACGGGTCACACAGAGGAATTTAAAATGCAGATAAAAATCCATCACAGAGATGCGTCTTCTCAGAGATGCCGTCCCCAGATAGTTGACTCTGTTGAAACCAATCAGCGCTGCGGTTATCAGATATGACTGGCGCTCCAAATGAAGCTTATTGAGAGTCAGAGACGCTCATTACTCTGGGGGGGGGGGTAGAAATGTGACCTTACATTTGATCAGTGTATGGATTAACACATGACATGAAAAGACGTATCAGCCTGTTGGATCTTCATCCTCTCCTCGTCCTCTGACACATGGCGCCCTCTCTGACGTCCACATAAAGTCCGTCCAGAGAGGGCCGCTCATTCCTCCTCTCAGATCTCTGTTTGCACCGCAGCATGACGAGGAGATTAGATTTTTATCTGACGTGTTCTTGGGGCTGATTCTCTCTCTTGGTGTGTGTCAGCCTGGGGGGCAGCAGGCTCTCAATAGATGGTAATTGCAGGTTTGGGTTGTCTGAGGCGCGGGCCAGATGGCCTCGTGCTCCTCTCATAAAGAGACGCGCTGTTTGCTCTCTGAGACTGTGTGAGCTCGCAGGCTGCTGATTTGGTCCAATCAGGAGATGTAGGCTTCAATAACACATGATTAAACAGCAACAGGAGGAGAGAGAGTGTGTGTGTGTATGTGTGTGTGTGTGTGTATGTGGGGGAGAAGTCTGAGTGGCTGGATGACACTCACTGAACTTTAACCCTGAGAGAGAGAGAGAGAGAGCTGGAGAGAGAGAGAGAGAGAAAGAGAGAGAGAGAGAGTAAAGTTATAAAGATGTTCACAGGTTCAATAATAATCTTCAACAGAACTTTATTCTACAAATCAGACGCCTCTATTATAAGTCATAGTTAACTGGATGTACTGATGATGTTGTTGTTTCTGTGCAGACATTGTTCTCTTGATGATTATTGATCTGAATGAGCTGAAGATCTTTCAAAGTTGCGTTTCAGAGCGATGTGATAAATGCCTCCGCTCTTCTGTTAAAGCAGCTGAGGAGTTTTTTTTTTAAGTATATTTTAACAACTCTCATAAACTCATTCCTGACTACTATCTTCACAAGCCAAAAAGACGGTGTTGTAATAATCAGGTCATGAAGGAAACTCTCTGTAGTGATTACACAGCAGTATGTTAATGGTCTCTGTGAGCACTGAAACTACACACACTCGGCTTCAGACATGTCAGGTCTCCAATTTAAAGCTGGACAGACTGTGAAATTATAGTGAACAACAGAGCAGCCCATGGACTCTGCGTCATGCAAAGTGCAAATCACGTGGATCAAATGAAGCTGTGTGCTAGAAGACACAAATGAAAAGAAGGAAATCAAAGGTTTTCTTAAGGAGGATGAGATCGTGAGAAACTATCGAAGATGATTAGGAGTTAATTTCACTGTCTCCATGTCCCCTCCGCGTGCTTCCTTCTTATTGAGATGATTATTCAGAGAACGCCAACTTTACGCACACGTGACAAAAGAGCCGAGCTGGCACACTTTGTGAATTGAAAGTATAACAATGTAAGTCTGCCGCGGGTCAGTGTGTGCATGCCTCTGTTCGGAGTGTGTGAGCCCAGAATAATTCCTCCTCCGGCCGATTGTTGTGGCACACTTTTAATACCGGGGTGTCCTCTGAGCCGGGGGAGGGGGGGGGGGGCTGCCATCAATAGTCCCTCCTGTGCTGCTTGAAGGAGGCCATTCTGGTGATTTAGCAGGAGAGGGAGTGGGGGACGGGGAGGTGGGGGGGGTTGTTTTTGTGTGGAAAAGAGACGCAGTTTGGGTGCGGGGCGGGCAGAGAGAGAGAGCGCGCACACACACACACACAGACACACTCCCTCCTCCTCCTCCTCCCTCTCTCTCTCTCTCTCTCCCTCTTTCTCTGTGTCGCTCTCTCACTCTCACACACAGCCCGGGCGAAAGCTGCGCCTTTTCTTCTCTCAGACACTCACTCTCACTCATTCACGAGCGCACACACGAGGCGACGGGCATATGTCGATATACGCAACAGATCTGACCGCAGGAAAGCAGCCCCGCGCTTTGTGGATGTGTGCCAAGCTTTTAAAAAAACAAGCAAACTTTTATTTATTTGTATTCCTTTATTTATTTCTGAATCATTTGCGGAGTTTTTCTCTCTGCGGACAGTGAGCAGCAGCAGCGGAGACGGAGGATCTATCATGACACATATCTAAGAGGACGCACATTCTTTCCCCGGTGTTTTTCCCCTCTGTGGAAGTAATCGACCACAGTGAGCGCGCAGGAGATGGGGGCGAAAATGATCCAAACCAAAGGAAATCTTTTCTCTTCGGGACTACTCAAGCTTGTGCTTCTGGTCGCGCTCCTGCACGGCGCCTCCGGTAAGACTCTGAAATATAAAGTTTACGAGGAGCAGAAAGTGGGCACGGTTATTGCGCGGCTTAAAGAGGATGTTTCCGGGGTTTTATCCAAGCTACCGAGTTCTCTGACCTTTCGGTTCCGCGCTATGCAGCGGGGGAGTACTCCGTTCCTGAACGTCCGGGAGGAGGACGGGGAGATCAGTATCGGCACTAAAATCGACCGCGAGAAGCTCTGTGAGAAAAACTTGAACTGCTCGATTGAATTCGACGTGGTCACGCTCCCCACGGAGTACCTGCAGCTGTTCCATGTGGAGGTGGAGGTGCTGGATATTAACGACAACTCTCCGCACTTCTCCCGCGCCATCGTTCCCATCGAGATCTCCGAGAGCGCAGCCGTGGGGACGCGCGTTCCGCTGGACGGAGCCGTGGATGCAGACGTCGGGGAGAACTCCCTGCACACGTACTCCCTGACAACGAACAACTTCTTTAAGATCGAGGTGAGGACGCGGACGGACGGAGCCAAGTACGCGGAACTGGTGGTGATGCGCGAGCTGGACCGGGAGGTGCAGTCCAGCTACCAGCTGCAGCTCACAGCCTCGGATAACGGCGTGCCTCCGAAGTCCGGCTCCACTCTGATCAAGATAAGTATCTCCGATTCGAACGACAACAGCCCCGCGTTTGAGGAGCAGTCGTATATCATCAATCTGCTGGAGAACTCCCCCCTCGGGACTCTGATCATTGATTTAAACGCCACGGATCCAGATGAGGGCACTAACGGGAAAATAGTGTACTCCTTCAGCAGCCACGTCCCTCCAAAGATCCTGGAGACCTTTAAGATAAACCAGGAAAACGGTCACATCACGCTGATTAAGAAAGTGGATTATGAGAGCGCCGCCTCCTTCGAGCTGGACGTCCAGGCTCAGGATCTGGGACCTAATTCTATCCCCGGACTGTGTAAGATTGTGGTGAAGGTGGTGGACGTGAACGACAACAAACCAGAGATAAACATCAACCTGATGACGCCCGGCAAAGAGGAGGTGGCCTACGTCTCGGAGGGCGCCCCTGTGGACACCTTCATCGCTCTGGTGCGCGTGGACGACAGCGACGCAGGGTTGAACGGCGAGGTGGTGTGCAGGCTGCACGGACACGGTCACTTCAGACTTCAGAAGACCTACGAGAGGAACTTCATGATCCTCACCAACGTGTCTCTGGACCGCGAGAAGAGGTCCGAGTACAGTCTGACCGTCATCGCCGAGGACCGAGGCTCCCCCAGCCTCTCCACCATCAAACACTTCACGGTGCAGGTGCTTGACGAGAACGACAACCCGCCGAGCTTCGAGAAGAGCCGCTACGAGGTCTTCAAGTCGGAGAACAACTCTCCCGGAGCGTACCTGATGACGGTGGTGGCCTCGGATCCGGACCTGGGCACCAACGGCCAAGTCACCTACACCGTCATCGACGCTCTGGTCCAGGGGAGCCCCATCTCCACGTACGTCACCATCGACCCGTCCAACGGCGCCATCTACGCCTTACGCAGCTTCGACCACGAAGACGTCAGCCGCATCGCGTTCACTATTCAGGCGCGCGACGGAGGAAACCCAGCGCTGTCGACCAACACCACCGTCCTGCTGACCGTCCTGGATGAGAACGACAACCCGCCGATCATCCACTCCCCCTCCCTCAGGAATCACACGGCGGAGCTGCCCGTGTGGAAGTACGCATCGCCAGGTCAGCTGATCACTGCCCTCAAAGTCACCGACCGGGACGCCGGCGCCAACGGAGAGATGAGCTGCGCCATCATCGGCGGCAACGAGGACGGACTCTTCGTAATGGACGCGCGCCGATGTGAGCTCAGGACCAACGCCAGCCTGGAGCAGGCTCCAAGGGACATGATGGAGATCAGGGTGGAGGTGACGGACCGGGGTACCAGCCGGCTGTCCACCACGGCGCTCCTCCGCCTCTCCCTGCAGGAGACCATGGACATCCTCCCCCCTCTCTACCCCACCGGCTCCAGCCAGGGCCCCCTGGACCTCTCCCTCATCGTCATCATCTCCCTGGGCGCCGTTTGTGCTCTGCTGCTGGTCGTCATGGTGATGTTCGCCACCGCCCGCTGCAGCCGGGAGAAGAAAGACCCTAGGCACAACTACAACTGCCGGGTGGCGGAGAGCAGCTACCAGAACCACCCCAAGAAGCCCGCTAGGCAGATCCACAAGGCCGACATCACCCTGGTCCCCACCGTCAACGGGACCCTGCCTGTTAGAGCCCACCCCCGCTCGCCCTCAGCCTCCCCAGCGCCCGACAGAGGGGGCACCCTGGGGAGCAGGCAGAGCCACCACAGCCGCCAGTCCCTCAACAGCCTGGTCACCATCTCCTCCAATCACGTCCCGGAGAGCTTTGCTCTGGAACTGGCCCACGCCACCCCTCCCGTCGAGGTAAGAGTCTCTGTCAGATGTGTCGGCTGTAGTCAGACGTTCAGCGAGCGCTAACGGTATAAACACGGAGCGTTAATGTTTTAAAACGTAAAGATGAATGTCTGTAATATTTAAGTCATCTGAATGTTTCCCTCGCTCCACATTCTGTTGCCTTCAGCTCGTTGTGTCATATTTTTGTTGACCATCACATTAAGAAGCTACCCCCCCATCCCCCATCCCCCACTCCCCCCCCCAAACATTGTCTTGTGGCCTTGCTTGTTTGCCTCCATTCATTCCCCCTCTTCATTTTTTCCTTTTATTTTTGTCTCTTTCTTTTTGTTTTGTCCTCTTTGTTGGTTTCTCTTGGGATGGTAGCAAGTCTCACAGCTTCTGTCCATGCTCCATCAGGGCCAGTACCAGCCACGACCCAGCTTCAGAGGCAACAAATACACCCGCAGCTACAGGTAAACGCACATGCTCAGTCCTTTTTTGTTGAAACGTTTCCACATTGCACTGCAAAAAAAACTGAAACCTTACCGAGTGCATTTGTCTCTGTTAAAAAAGATATGTGATTCCAGCTCACAGGTCCACATGAGCGTCTTATTTCAGGATATAAAAAAACACAAAATAAAGCCTGAAGTGCTCGTAATGAGTCAAAATCTGCCAATGCAGCGATCTGAATCAACCAAAGTCTCTATCCAAACGAGTCTGTACATCTCAGAACCAGCACTTCCCGCCTCATCCTGTGCTTCCTGAAATAAGATATTCATGGGGATTGTCAGGTGAACGTGGATTATATGAAGTGTAACAGGATGTTTTTTCTCTTTAATTTAGACGTCTGCACTTGGTCAGGTCTGAGTGTTTGCAGCGTGGTTTTACCTGTTTTTCAGAAGCTTATTGGTTTAGAGTCAAAGTGTACGCTCAGGAACTTCTCATTTGCATAATAGTATGTAAAACCTCTCCTGCAGAGCGCTGCCTGCCTCTCTGTGCACCTTATTATCCACCAGTGGCCTGGCTTCACTTCAACCCTTTGATGATATTACAGTCCATGATGATGGTGTGGTTATCTCTGAGGAGTGGTTCAAACATCTGCGTGTGTGTGTGTGTGTGTGTAGGTACGCCCTGAACGAGATGGATAAGTTCAGCCTGAAGGACAGCGGCCGTGGAGACAGTGAAGCCGGGGACAGCGACTACGAGCCCGGCAGGGAGTCTCCCATGGACCGGCTCCTTGGTGAGGGCTTTACTGAGATATATGCCCCTGATGGCCAGCACAGAACGCATGCAGGTACACCCCTAGCCCCACATCCACCACACCCCCAACACCCCCCCTCCCTTCATATCCCATCCTCTCTGCTGAGCATCCACATCTCAATCTAGAGAGCAGAACTTTAACTGTTAAACTGGTCCGGTATGTTTCTAAAATCAGCTTTATGAGTTCTAATAATGAAACTAATTTAAAGCTCAGCAGCCTGAAAAAACAAACGTTCAGTTCAGTGTTTTCACCAGAAGTCAGAGAGGAGGAAATGTTCACTTAGAGTCCACTAATGGTCAGCTCGTTAATCAGGGGGCTCAGCATCTGTTCTCAGTCACTGCCCCAGCCGGGCTGAAACAGGCGGTCAACCTTTGGGTTTTAACCCCCCCTAGAGGCCACACGATGAACACTAAGGCTGAGCTCTTTTTTTTTAACTTTGCTCAATGTATTCTTCATAAAGGCATGAATAATTTATTTAAATACGACATTTTAAATTCTATATGAGATGATTTAAATGTCGTATCTATGCAGTATTTCATGCTGTATGGTATGATCTCTCTCCAAAACGTCACCAATCAATCAAGAATGAGACCAAATCCACGACCAGCTTCCTAAAATCACACTAGCTATGGATGTGTGTCAGTGTTGTTAGCCTCTTTGAATGCCACTCTGATGACATCTTTAATGAGTATGACACATTATGTTGTCACAGTATGACGACGACCCAGGACTCTTTTTGATTGGGTGTTTTATTAAAACAGAAAGTTTCGGCTCCTCTTCTAGACCTGAGCCCGTCTTATTTCTCCTCACACTCCTAAAATCCTGAATGAAACCCAGAGTTTGTTTCACAGGAAGTTCATCATCATGCTCATCTGATGTGTAACCCGGTACGCTTTCAGCCACTCCTGCACGTCTTTCCTGTTTGCCATTGCAATTTTCTGCATGTGCATCGAACCTGCAGGTTTGTGAATGATGCTCCGTCTATCTGAGCAGAGAGCTCAGCTGATCCTCCTCCATTCTGCCCCTCTGCATGGCCTGCCCCCCCCCACCCCCACAGACAGACCTCTTACTGACCCCCACAGTTATATTCCACTCACACAGAGCAGCACACACCTGGCAGCTCTCACAGACGAGCTGAGTAGGAAACAGTGGCGCTCTGTAAAAACTCTGGGTCTGTCTTCACAGAGCTGCAGCTTCATCACCACGCCATCCCTCTCCTCCCAGAGCTCCCGCTTCTTTTCCAACCAGCTTCCCACACAGCCATCACTCCGCTCTGCGTTTTGAGCTACATCCCCAATTAAAGTCGACCCAGACGGGCAGACGATCTCATCACTAACACCTCCTCGCTCCTCGTTAGTCACTCTCTCCTTTTTCCCACCTTCCAGCCTTCACTTTCAGCCGTCCAAACTCAAGCCTCTTCTGCTCTCCTGATGAAAAGGAAGCGTTTAATTGCCATGTGACGAACAGTTGCTATGGAGTCGGCACAGAGTTGCGCTCATGATTAAGCCCTGAAGAGCATAATTACATCTCAGAGCTCACCTCTCTCTCGCTCTGTGCGTTCACCCCCGCCTCCCGCCCCCGAGTCCACTGCAGCCAGGAGGATTCTGAGCAGCATTTAGTTGCTGCCCTGTCATTATGGCTGAAAATGGCAGCTCAGGTGGGGGGGTGGGGGATGGGGGGGGGGGGGGGGTACCAGGTAGAAAGTAAGCTCTTTGTCTGCAGCTCGTCTCCATGCGGAAGATATCAGGCTCCAAACGCTGCAAACTCTAAGAAACCCTTAAAAACGTCCCTAAATCATCCAAATGGCCGTAATGTGTGACACTCTCGTTCTCTCTTTTGAGTATTTTAGAAAGAATATGCGAGGCTGGGGGTTCATACACTGATTCTCTTTCTCTCTGTCAGCGTGAGATTAGAGGATTATGATCAATCCCTTGTTGGGTGTTACAGACGCTTCTGAGCTGGAGTCACGTTGTGTTTAGTCGAGCTTAGCTTCCCTGCCTCTCTCCTCCTGGAGCCCCGCAGATAAAAACATGCAGATGTTTGCATTATTTCTTTTTTCATTTCATAAACAACAACCAGATGCAGCAGCAGCAGCAGATTAACCGCCGCCAACGTTAGTAAACAAACAAGTTATTACACTTCCTGAAAGAGATGCTCTTTAACGTCCGGTCCAACCATTTCTGACTCCTTCCAGGCTCAATGCTAAGCTAGGCTAACCGCTAAAACTCCATTGAGACCCACGGAGATGTGATGACGTGCTGTATCAGCTAACAATGGGAGTCGTCCGATTAGGGGGTTTAAGGTCAATCAAACAAACTGTGACTCTTTCTACATCCCTCCACACATGGTGTGTTCTGTTCAATAAAGCTCATGAGCTGGGAGGTTTACACCTCGGCTCAGAGGTCCAGCCTCTGACTGAAACCCTGAGCTCAGACCACATCCAGACTTAAAATCACAGAGTCAAAGGTGAGCTGGTTGGACCTTCTCTGTTTGTCTGAGTTTTACCTGATTCTAAACATTCTGACCCAGCTCCGTGTGCATAATGAACAAGGAGTAAACGGAGAGTTCACCTACAGGCGGAGTGAACCAAGGCTGAGACTCCATCATTTGTCAGCAGCTCTATGACACCCTGGGGGTGTGATGACGTCATTGTGATGTCATCAGGGTTGTTCATGGGGGGTTTGTGTCGTATTAAGCACACACAGTCAAGTCAAGTGTGTGTGTGTGCTGTCTGTTCTGTGTTCTTTCTTCATGTATGTGTTTAAGGAACATGTAGAAACAAAGCGTTGTGTAATGTCCCTTTAAGACGAATCTATGTGCCGCTCTCATTGTCTCTCTGCTCCATGGAGAGCCAGTCAGTCCTCCAGTCAGTCAGTCAGTCAGTCAGTCAGTCAGCCCTTCAGTCAGTCATGCAGCCCTTCAGTCAGTCAGTCAGTCCTTCAGTCAGTCAATCAGTCATGCAGACCTTCAGTCAATCCTTCAGTCAGTCATGCAGACCTTCAGTCAGTCGGTCAGTCATGCAGACCTTCAGTCAGTCCTTCAGTCAGTCAGTCAGTCATGCAGACCTTCAGTCAGTCAGTCAGTCAGTCAGTTAGCCCTTCAGTCAGTCAGTCAGTCAGTTAGCCCTTCAGTCAGTCAGTCAGTCAGTCAGTCAGTCAGTTAGCCCTTCAGTCAGTCAGCCCTTCAGTCAGTCAGTCAGTCAGTCAGTCAGTCAGTTAGCCCTTCAGTCAGTCAGTCAGTCAGTCAGTCAGTCAGTTAGCCCTTCAGTCAGTCAGCCCTTCAGTCAGTCAGTCAGTCAGTCAGTCAGTCAGTCAGTCAGTCAGTTAGCCCTTCAGTCAGTCAGCCCTTCAGTCAGTCAGTCAGTCAGTCAGTCAGTCAGTCAGTCAGTTAGCCCTTCAGTCAGTCAGTCAGTCAGTTAGCCCTTCAGTCAGTCAGCCCTTCAGTCAGTCAGTCAGTCAGTCAGTCAGTCAGTCAGTCAGTTAGCCCTTCAGTCAGTCAGTCAGTCAGTCAGTCAGTCAGTCAGTTAGCCCTTCAATCAGTCAGCCCTTCAGTCAGTCAGTCAGTCAGTCAGTCAGTTAGCCCTTCAGTCAGTCAGTCAGTCAGTCAGTCAGTCAGTCAGTCAGTCAGTCAGTTAGCCCTTCAGTCAGTCAGTCAGTCAGTCAGTCAGTCAGTCAGTTAGCCCTTCAGTCAGTCAGCCCTTCAGTCAGTCAGTCAGTCAGTCAGTCAGTCAGTCAGTTAGCCCTTCAGTCAGTCAGTCAGTCAGTCAGTCAGTCAGTCAGTCAGTCAGTCAGTCAGTCAGTTAGCCCTTCAGTCAGTCAGTCAGTCAGTTAGCCCTTCAGTCAGTCAGCCCTTCAGTCAGTCAGTCAGTCAGTCAGTCAGTTAGCCCTTCAGTCAGTCAGTCAGTCAGTCAGTCAGTCAGTCAGTCAGTCAGTCAGTCAGTTAGCCCTTCAGTCAGTCAGTCAGTCAGTCAGTCAGTCAGTCAGTTAGCCCTTCAGTCAGTCAGCCCTTCAGTCAGTCAGTCAGTCAGTCAGTTAACCCTTCAGTCAGTCAGTTAGCCCTTCAGTCAGTCAGTCAGTCAGTCAGTCAGTCAGTCAGTCAGTCAGCCCTTCAGTCAGTCAGTTAGCCCTTCAGTCAGTCAGTCAGTCAGTCAGTCAGTCAGTCAGTCAGCCCTTCAGTCAGTTAGCCCTTCAGTCAGTCAGTCAGTCAGTCAGTTAGCCCTTCAGTCAGTCAGTTAGCCCTTCAGTCAGTCAGTTAGCCCTTCAGTCAGTCAGTCAGTCAGTCAGCCCTTCAGTCAATGTTTGCCTCTTGTGTTCTCTCTTCTCATTTCTTCACAAATCAGTTAAATCGTGTATTTCTGCCTTTCATCAGTAGATCATCCCCCGTGCTGTTTCTTTCCCTTCCAGTGCACCCAAACGCACTCTTCATCTGCTCTAAGATGTATTATAAATGTTCCTTTCATGTTAATGAGGCGATAATGAAGTCCCTCAATGGCACAACTGAAAGGCGCGGCACTCCTTTAATGAAGGCTTTAAGTTGGCATATTTGATTTGTCTAATTTATTCTTCAGAGATTTTCTATTTGAAGATTTAAAATTGAAAACAGCGACTTGAAAGAGAAAAATTCAGGCCTTTTAGAGGAGGAGTTTTTTCTGAATGGGTAATGTGCATCGATCGGCCTCGCTCGATTGTCTCTCCGTGGTAAACACATTGGAAGGTAGTGTAGCAGGCAGAGCTCCTGCAGAGAGCCGTTCACACTAATTAGAGGCAGAATCCCGCCTTGCTCTCAGAGACACACAAACAGCCGACGACAGGCAGCCAGGAGGAGCAGCGTCTCTTTTACACATGAAAATAACAGGAAGACTCTGCAGCACAGAGCTGATATTAACTCTTCTATCTTAATGAAGATGATGAACATTAGCTTTGACTTCTCATTTGTAGACGTTTGTTATCTAAAAGTATTAAAGGAGTCAAATGTTGTCGACCTTCATTTAAATCTTTGAATGGCTCAATAGTGCTATGGAGGTGTGGTTATAGTCGTAGCTCAGGCTGTGGGGGAGGGGCCTAAAGTGAGATCTGATTGGGGACCAGGTAAATCCTGTGTAAAGGTGAATAAATATGAACCATCCTGCAGCAAATTTTCACTTTTCTTTAAATCTGAACTCAGATTAGAACAGCTGATCAAATGATTTTTTTAATTCAGTTAGAAACCGACAAAAGACAGAGATCCGTGGTTGTAACCGGACAGGGGGGTCTGGGTTTGTCTTGAAGTCCTCTTGAGTTGACGCGCTGACGTCCTGTTCTGTCCTTTCCTGCACAAAGTGATTTCATGTGTGGCTCAGTATTTCTTTTACTTACGACCCACATGTCTGTCTTTGCAGCAATGAGGCTGTGCACAGAGGAGTGTCGGGTCCTGGGTCACTCGGACCAGTGCTGGATGCCCCCCCTGGCCTCGCCGGCGTCGTCCTCCTCCGACTACCGCAGCAACCTCTACATCCCCGGGGAGGAAGCCCGCCAAGCCACCGAGCTGTCCCAGGAGAAGACCCCCCAGCCCTGCACTGACACCGGCCCCGCCCGCAACCAGAGCTTCTCCACCTTCGGCAAGGACCTGTGCAGCGAGGACGGCGACGAGGAGGAGGGGGGGCAGGACAGGAGGGGAGATGCTGGAGATGAAGACCTGTGTGGGACCACGTCGCTGCTGTCCGAGATGAGCAGCGTGTTCCAGCGGTTACTTCCTCAGGGTCTGGATTCGTATGTCCAGGTCAACGAGACCCAGAAGGCGACCAGTCTGAGCGGAGTGGGGGTTCCTATGACCGGATCTTTAGACCGCAGGAGAGGCCACCTCCCCGGAAAATCTAACCCCTCCGTCCACCAGCAGGGCGTCGCAGCCTGGGCTGCCAACACCCACTTCCAGAACCCGGGAAGCAGCATCGGCCCATCAGGACACCACCAGGGGGGCAGCTACCACACCCTGAAACCCAGCACCAAATTGGGCTCGCAGAGCGGCTGCCATAAGGGCTCACAGGCGCCCAAAAACAGCCCCCAGAACAGCGGCCACGCCCCCAAACCCCACAGCAGCCCCCTGCTGACGGCGCTGGTCAGCCCCACTCTGGTGCAGCCCGGCCCGGCTCCGGTGCAGGTGTCGGTGCCGCTCCCCGGGCCCTCCTCCAAGTGGCTGCCGGCCATGGAGGAGATCCCTGAGAACTATGAGGAGGACGATTTTGACTCAGTGCTCAGCCACCTTCAGGGCAAACGCAGCGACAGCCGACACGAGCTGGTGGACGCCAGCGAGCTGGTGGCCGAGATCAACAAACTGTTACAGGACGTCCGGCAGAGCTAGACGTCCTGCTTCTTAATTTATTATTCACCGCTCACTGACTGAGACGGCGAAAAAGAAACGTGAAGTATGAACCAAGACAAAAAAACAAGACGTGCAAGTGTCGTTAAAGTTGCATTTCTAATGTAATAACTGTGTTTTGTGAATGCTAAATATCCAAAAATGTTTGTTATTGCTGGTTTGGTACACAATGTACACTATGTGACTGTATTTATCTTTGTATTTTAAAAATACATTTGTATTCTTATATTTATAAACAAAAGTGTAAATACGTTAATCAGAAGTCTATTTTTATATTTATGATGCATGTTGAGTATACGTGGAATCAAACTTTGACATGCGATCGACATTCTTACTATTTAAACTGTCTTTTGTATCGTGCTTCTTTTTGATTGGTCACGATGATGATATGTAAACATCACTATATTCACTCGTCTTTGTGGATTCTTGTGGAGGGAGAGGGCGGCACACAATAAAAAGTAATATACTCATCCCCCTGTGTCTGTGCTTTGAATCTACATTTGATTATTAGAGATAATCCACGACAACCTAGATCCAGGTTCATTCAAGGTTTAGTTTGTCTCTGTGATCCCGAACAAGCCCCTGATTTAACACGACTACAGTTTACTTATAGGCCACACCCATCACCCCTTTAAACCCATCACCCCTTTAAACCCATCACCACTTCCAACCCGCCCTGGGTCTTCTGCGTCTCCTCAGCACATTGAGGTTCAGAGTTTCTGTGCGTCCCTCCAGCTCACACGAGGACGTTTTAGAATCTGAACAACATGATTCATCCAGAGACCCTCAGAGAGGATGTGCACCCTGTCAGACATCATCCAGCCTCTTGATTTGTCTAAACACAAAGGATCAGAGTTGTTGATGGAGGTGCTGAAGCTGAGGAGCAGCAGAGGGGTCTGGCTCTTATAGAGACCCCGCCCTCCTCTGCTGCCCTCACAGCTAGATCAGGAGTGACACCTAGAGGTTCACTGAGTGAACTGTAACCCAGTGACTCCAGCAACACATCACTACTGCAACCAGCAGCACAGAGCCCTGACATGGAGCCAGATAGCACACAGCCAAACAGAGCCCCCTGCAGGACAAGTCAGTACACTGCAGCCTAATAGAGGCCGCAGAGGAAAACACAGCTCACACACACTGTGCACCAGACTGTTGTTCTTCTTTTACTAACCCTGCCCACGTTTTAAAGGAGTACCAGGTGAAAACAAACAGGAGAAGTGTTACAACAACACAAGTCTCAGGATCAGAGAACAATATGTGAGTAGAAGGACACGGAGGGGGAGTAATAAAAGTCTGTCGATCTGTTTTTGATACTGAAAGAAAGAAAGCAAAACTGCAACAGTCAATAATACCTCCCTCCAGATTTCTTCTTCTCAGTGTCTCAGTAAAGGGGGGCAGAGAGGAGAAGAGGGACAGAAGGGTGGGGGGGGGAGTAGAGGAGGAAGAGGGGGGTAAGTGAGGTTGTATCAGAGGGGGAGGAGAGGAAGGAAGTATCAGAGAGAAGGAGAAGAGAGGAGGTGAGTGAGGGAGCATCAGAGAGAGGGGGAGTGAGGGGAGGAGAGCAATGAAGCATCAGAGAAAGGGAGGAGAGAGGAGGTGAGTGAGGGAGCATCAGAGAGAGGGAGGGAGAGAGGGAGAGAGGAGGAGAGGGAGGGAGCATCAGAGAGAGGGAGCATCAGAGAGAGGGAGGAGAGGAGGTGAGTGAGGGAGCATCAGAGAGAGGGAGGAGAGAGGAGGTGAGTGAGGGAGCATCAGAGAGAGGGAGGAGAGAGGAGGTGAGTGAGGGAGCATCAGAGAAAGGGAGGAGAGAGGAGGTGAGTGAAAGAGCATCAGAGAAAGAAAGGGAGAGGGCGAGAGAGGAGGAGAGGGAGGGAGCATCAGAGAAAGGGAGGAGCAAGCGGGAGAGGGAGGAGCATCAGAGAGAGGGGGAGAGGGGGAGAGAGGAGGAGAGGGAGGAGCATCAGAGAGAGGGGGGAGAGGGGGAGAGAGGAGGAGAGGGAGGGAGCATCAGAGAGAGGGAGCGCTTGAAAGCACAGACTGGGATGTTTTTAATGATGATTCTGCCGATCTTGATGAGAGGGTTGAGGTGATCTCCTCTTATATTCTTTATCTTAAAGACTCAATCATCCCCACAAAACATGTTAAGGTGTTTCCAAATAGTAAACCCTGGCTAACTAAAGCAGTGAAGGATGCACTGCACAGGAAACATGAGACGTTTCTGCATGGTTGGGTTGTTGAGATAGCAGAAGCGAAGAAAGAGGCCAGACATGAAATCAAGAGGGCTAAGCTCCAATATAAGAACAGGGTGGAGGACAGATTTTATAGTAATGACCTAAAGGCAGGGTGGGATGGCATGAAAACCATGACTGGCCAGGACAACAAGAAAAATGGGTGGATTAACATGGACGTTTTTAAATCACAGACAGAGCTTGCAAATGCACCGAATGATTTTTATCTACGTTTTAATGATGAATATGATTTTACAAATGTGCATGGTGACTTGTTCGACATGTTGAGTGATGGTGCTGCCACCTCTCAGGCCCCTTCTAACGCTAGTATAAGTGTTCATTCTGTCAGACCCATGTTTAAAAAATGTAACATTAGGAAAAGCCCCGGACCAGATATGATCACTGGCAAATTTCTTAAAGTATGTGCAGATCAGTTATGTGATGATTTTACAGATCTTTTCAACTTGTCACTTACGGTGCACAAGGTCCCCAAACTGTGAAAGGATTCTATTGTTGTACCTGTGGCGAAGAACAAATCTCCCAAAGAGCTAAATGACCTGAGGCCTGTGGCTCTGACTTCAGTAGTAATGAAGACTTTTGAACAATTGGTCAAAAGAGTTAATAATAACTTTATTTATATAGCACCTTTTAAAAACACAGGTTTACAAAGTGCTTTGACAAACAGCAAAAACAAGAGCAAACTAAACCAAACACAGAAGAACATAAACAACAGTAAGAATATAACAGATGCAAAATAATGAAATACAATTCAACAGAAAAGAAC
>NC_089203.1:2118766-2161266 GCF_963930695.1 Labrus bergylta | reverse complement strand
CATAACATATGTGTAACACGCCTTATATATGTCTAACACGCCTTACACATGTGTAACACGGCTTATATATGTCTAACACGACTTTCACATGTGTAACACGCCTTACATATGTCTAACCCGAATAACATATGCGTAACACGCCTTACACGTGTAACACGCCTTATATACGTCTAACATGCCTTACACATGTGTAACATCAGTGTAACACGCCTTACACATGTGTAACACGCCTTATACATGTGTAACACCCCTTACACGTGTAACACGCCTTATATGAGTGTAATATGCCTTACATATGTGTAACATGCCTTACACATGTGTAACACGCCTTGTATAAGTGTAATATGCTGTACATATGTGTAACACAACTTACACATTTAACACGCATTACACATATTTAACACGCCTTACATATGTGTAATACGCCTTACATGTTGAACACAGTGGGCGCGCACTGTAGCTGTTCCCACTCAACGTTCTTGAAGCCAAAATACGTCGCTTAGGGGCGCTTCCATCTTGCGATTTTGACGTCATTTGGAGCCAGAGTCTGCGCAGTAGGGTAGGCAGGAGCCCTGGTAACACGCCCCGCCCACTTAGCGTACTGCCCTGATGACTTACGCAGCCCAGCTACGCCGAAAGCGCTCTGCCGGTCTACAATGGTACAACAAACCACCGTATTCAAAGTCTAATATTTAAACACACTGTGTTTTAAAAAATCCAGTTATTTTGATCATTACTGAAAATACGTGGGCTGCTGGGTCCTCTGTTTTTGCCAAAATCGTTCTATATTTAAGCTATATTTAAGCTAGGTTAGCACCACAGACCGCAGGCTACAGGTGGTAAGATATGTTGTATTTTGTTACAAACTGATAGTCTGCAATGTGATTCATGTCTGCTTTTCTAATATATTTAAATGAACAGTAAATCAAATGTTTTTTGTATCTTCATTTAGGCAAAGAAGAGATAAAAGCAGCTGGTCTGACATCTTCCACAGAGGTGAAGTGTAAGTTAAAATCATCTGTTAATTATATATCCTGTGATTTTTATTTAAGTTTCATAAGAGGATTGTCAAAACATGCTATTGTTAACAATACAGTCTTCAAAAATAAAAATCACACTGAGTCATACACCAGCTAAATGTTAAATAGAAAGGTGATGTTTTCTTTTCCATTTTACAATCAACAGAACCTAAAAATAATCATTTCAATCTTCGTCGGCACACCTGTTACAGAGGTCAGGCTGAGGTCACATAGTTTGAAGGAACCTCCTCCTTTTTTCACCTGTGCCAGATGCCCTGCTCATCCACTGTGGTAGAAATGACCTTACACCAGCAGCTCTCCCAGATGAAGAGTCCTCTCTGCCATCACCCAGAGGAGCTGATGGACGTCTGAAGAAGGAGGACAGAGTCTGGTGCTTTGTGACAGTGAACAGTGAGAAGGCTACCATAGTCATCCTCAGATAAAACACAGAGATCCAGGTCAATATTTAATTTATTTTTCTTAACTTGATGTTGCCCTGTGTTTGAAAGGCCAGATGCTGGAGGGTTGTGTTGGATTTGCTTTTCCATCATATTTTAATAGTCAAACAATCATCCAGGATCTCTATACTTTATTTGATTTTTGTTGGGATTTCTTTGTTAAATTATTTTTTATACTTTCTCCTATGTCCCAGCAGTTCAACCTGATGGTCTCCCTTACTTATTTTCCACATGGTTAATGAAACCAGGGGTTGTTTATTGAAGATTTCTTTTCATAAAATGTTTAAATAAACTTTTTAAAAATCTGAATTGACTGTTTCTGATTAACTGGAGTACAACAAAGTGTTGGTCACAGTAAAATAATTTAGCAGTTAAGTTTAAAGCTCACATTTGAAAAGTCCTTGAACTGACATTAATTTCTTGTTGACCATCAACAGCTAAGACAACAGCAAAGCTAACAGACGAGCTCAGCTGGTCTCATCTGAGATAAATGGCCTTCAAACTTATTCAATATTAAACATTTAAAGCCAACAAGCATAGCAAGATACGCATGAGATTCCATTTCCATTTATTCAATCACAGACTTGTCAAACAGTCTGGCATTTTGTGCTGCTCTTTTCAAGAGTTAATAACTGAAGAGAAGAACTCCATCGAGAGGGGACAGGAAACGTTCAGGGGATGAGTCCTCCATGTTGTCAGGGGTTGCTGATGGATCTGAATCTGAGGGAATCTTCTGTAATAAAGAAAAACAATCACAGAGTTAAATGTAAAGTATAATGAATTTTACTGTGATGTTTATGCCTCAGACCTGAAATCAGATCTGTCCTCAGGTTCTGCTAAACTTCAGGTTCTAAAGTTTGTTTTTATGACAGGAGAACTATTTATGAGGAAAAACAAAATATATAATAAGACATGATGAATTCAATAATATGATCAGCTTTATGAATTTATGTTTTAAGACAAAAGTGTTCCTGCCACTTTCTATTAAAGATTATTTTAAACTGTCATCACATGGGCCAGCCTGATAAATTAAACTAATCTTAAATATTCTCATATAATCAGACAGCCAATTTGTGTGCAGAACCTCACCGGAGCTGGAATCAGAGTCTGGACTGCTGTTTCCTTTGGGCATTGATTTCCTTGAAGACAGAAAGAAGAACAATTTAAACATGAACTTCTTGCAGAACCATAGACGCTGTTAAAATCTTCTGCTAGTCTTCCTTACATTTTAAGAAGGATTATAAATTGTTACTAAAATTACTTTGATGCTGATAGCGGTTACAATAACACGGTCCAATCATATGAGAGATCATTTTACCTTTGAGTCCTATGTGAAGGCGTTCTCTTCAGAATCAGCACTGCAAAGACAAGATGATGGCGTCCACCTTCACAACCTGCTGCTTCAGTCTGGCTGCATCATGGTCACCTACAGGAACAGCACAGAAATGCAATCTAAGTACTTCACTTTATTTATCAGAGGATGTACTGTATGCAAAGTAAAACAAAATTAGCTGTAATTCCTCAAAAAGATTTGAGACTGCTTTGTTATTTGAGAGCACAGATTGTTTCTTTTCCCTTCTCTCTGTTGGCCTGTACATGACCTTTTAGTGCTGTAAAAGATGCTACAGTAAATCCTGGATCAGCTGTGTGGATGGTGTGACTGTGTGGTAAAGCTTTGTTAAAGTTGTCACGCACATACTCATATGCCTTTGGAGAGTAAAAGTACAGTGTGGTGGCAAACTGCTTATAAAATATAAAATAGTATTTTATTGGTGAGGTGCCCCAATCAAAGCGTCCTACAGAGTAGTATCAGCAGCTTTAGAGGGAGGAGACGAGAGCATTATGGAGAGGAGCGCACCGGAGGGGGCGAGCTGGGGGAGAGACGCACAACTCGAGAAAAAGGAAATCCCAGTTTAAAATAAAATGTTGGTGAAAAGAGGGAAACAGGACGACATAAATGTCAATGTTGAAATTCTTTTGAATACAGAGACTGTGAATGTTCAGTTTTCTTTGGCTATAAAAAGGCAACAATAGCCTGTAGTTTAATCCTGGTGTTTCTCTTCGTTAACGATTATTGAAGCGAAATCAAAAATAAATGCATGACATTTAAAACATATTAACATGTGTGGGGAATAACGTGATCTTTATGTCTTCTTTTATTGTGCCTATGTCTCCTCCTAACTAACATAACAGCAGCATGTTGTGTGTAACACTGGTCTCCTGCATTAACACCTTCCTTTCAAAGGTGATAAATACAGACACAGTCACAATCACAGCAATGTTTGTCAGGTTTTGTCAATTTTTAGAACAATTTCTCTATGAGTGTCATTAAATTTACAATATGATCAACTTGTGACTGTTGAATTGGTGTGTGTGGAAGACAATGCAGAATATTTATCAGTTTAAGCAGCATGATGCTCGGTTAATATTACATTACACCACCGCCGATTGTTGATGTTTGCGTTCACGTTTCAGTTAGTATTCTTAAATCAGTAACAGTTATATTAAGTCAGATCTTACCTTTAGTTTTATCTGGATACATAGAGAAATAATCTACCCTCGTATATAGTACTATGAATTTCAGCCTGCACGGTGAAAGTAAAACCTGTTACTCTCGGTATAGCCCACTTATCACTCAGACTGTAAACACGTACACATTAGTAATGATGCAGGCCAGATTTAAATTATGTGACTTTGTTTTTACCCTGGATACTTTTTTGAGACCTTACCAGACGTTTTTATTTTTGCTGTAAAATAACTGTACAGTCAATGAACCGCATCTATGAGCGGATTTTATATCACGATTCTTGGTTTTAAATACAATTTCAATCACAATAACGACATAACAATATCAAGAAACATAGCATGTCAGTTATTAGGTTTGCTCATTTTAAAAAATAAAATAAAAAGATAAATCCTGCTGGATAAGTAACCTAGCTTTACAACATTTCAGCTAACCTTAGACTGCTTATGTGTTAGCTAGCTAGATAACAACTTTAACCAATGACACATAAATCACTTTTTTACTTACCGAAAAAACTGCAAAGATCCCTTATCTCCCACAGGTCGGTTAGAACAGCTTACTGGAGAACAACTCATTTTGCCAGCTCAAAAAAGATGATAAAACTGAACGGAAAAATTCAATGGCGTCTCGGCTTTCCTTCACTACGTAACTTTTGCTATTCACAAAGAGAGCTACGCAAGATCGGCGGCTGTCAATCATCGTCAAATATGACGTAAAATTCAGTTTTTTAAACTCAAATAACTTATTTAAAACAAACTTCACAGAAAAATGAGCACTTGAACACAATGTAGGGTGATAATAACTAATGATCACAGCAGAGTTTATGTTTGGAAAAAAATTATGTGACGAGTATTTTAGCTTTACAGTTTGACCCACATCCCATCTGTTATCATTGAGGAGGCGGGGTTTATGACCTATACTGCAGCCAGTCAGCAGGGGGAGCTCTAAAAATAAAAGCTTCACTAGACCGGGGACCTTGTCCTGTCCATTATTTTTACAGTCTATGGTTTAACACACATTACTCATGTGTAACATGCCTTACACATGTTTAACACGCATTACATGTATAACAAGTCTTACACATGTGTAACACGCCTTATATATGTCTAACACGCCTTATACATGTCTAACACGCCTTACACTTGTGTATCACGCCTTATATATGTCTAACACGCCTTACACATGTGTAACACGCCTTACACATGTGTAACATAAGTGTAACACGCCTTACACATGTGTAACACGCCTTAAACATGTGTAACACGTCTTACACATGTGTAACACGCCTTAAACATGTGTAACACGCCTTACACATGTGTAACACGCATTACACATGTGTAACATAAGTGTAACATGCCTTACACATGTGTAACACGCCTTACACGTTTAAGACGCATTACACATGTGTAACATGCCTTACACATATGTAACACACCTTACACATGTGTAACACGCCTTATACATGTGTAACACGCCTTACATGTGTAACACGCCTTATATAAGTGTAATACGCCTTACACACGTGTAACACGACTTACACGTTTAACATGCCTTACACATGTGTAAAAAGCCTTATATATGTGTAACACACCTTATATAAGTGTAATATGCCTTACATATGTGTAACACGACTTACACATGTGTAACACAACATACACGTGTAACACGCGTTACACATGTGTAACATGCCATATATGTGTAACACGCCTTACATATGTTTAACACACAAGAGTCAAACTATGGACAGGCGGGTTGATGTTGTTGTGGCTGGCCGCTGTACAGCTCCCACATCATCTGTAACCGAGGAGCACTGTGACCCATCTGATTCACACCACCTGTGTGTTTGTGTGTGTGTGTGTGTGTGTGTGTGTGTGTGTGTGTGGACCAGCATATCGCTCACTTGAGTCACAGCGTCACACCTGCCAAGAAGCCCCGGTACAACAGGATACAGTATAACATTGGACTTGGCAGAGAGCAGCTTGGTGTCATATGAAACCGCCACGCAGCATACGTCTGTCTGCTCGGCGCCGAATCAACAGCGGCCGATAAACAACCCCACAAACACGTCTCGCTGCCAGGCACACAAATGTTAGCACCTCAGCTGATGAACTCATCCGCTAACAAAGCTGCCTTCTGTGTTAATAGAGACAAGCAGCACTGACACCTCCTATATCAGACTGTGTGTGTGTGTGTGTGTGTGTGTACACTCCAGTGTGTGTACTCCAGTGTTTGTGTGTGTGACAAGCAGAGGCCCACAGGATGTGATGATGAGCAGTCTGAAGGTATAAAAAAGCAGAAAGAGAAGGAAAGAACGGCCATGTTCAGTGCACTTTGTGTGTGCATGTGTGTGCTTATGTCCGGTGCATGTGCGTGCACGTTTGTTGTGTTTTCTTCCTCTAAGACAGAGTGTGTGGTCCTCCTCCTCCTCCTCTTCTGTGTTAAAATTCAATCCTTGTATTTTTCTGGGCACTAGATGGAGCTCTTCCTGTTCGTTAGGAGCCTTCTCTCTCTCTCTCTCTTTCGGCTCCTTCCTCCCTCTCTCTGCTCCCTCCCTCTCTCTCTCGGCTCCTTCATCCTCTCTCTCTCTCGGATCCCTCCCTCCTTTCCCTCTCTCTCGGCTCTTTCCCTCTCTCCCTCGGCTCCTTCCCTCCTCCTTTCCCTCTCTCTCTTTGCTCCATACTCCTATCTCTCTCGGCTCCTTCCCTCCCTCCTTTACCTCTCTCTCTAGGCTCCTTCCTCCTCTCTCTCTCGGCTCCTTCCCTCCCTCCCTCAGCTCCTTCCTCCTCTCTCTCTTGGTTCTTCCTCCTCTCTCCCTCAGCTCCTTCCTCCTCTCTCTCTCGGCTCCTTCCCTTCCCCTCTCTCTCGGCTTCTTCCCCTCTCTCTCTTGGCTCCTTCCCTCCCTCTGGATGTGGCTGCCAGCTCTCTGACTAAAGCAGAAAATGGATCAGTCGTGGAATAACAAAAGGATGGATATGATCCCACGATATCCTCTTTTTTCCAGCTCTGGCCTCCTCTCCAACTGGCACCAGTATGTGACTGGTATCTGGCGTGTGAGTGTGTGTGTGTGTGTGTGTGTGTGTGTGTGTGTGCATGTGCTCTGATTTAGCCGGATTACGTTTACACCTGGTGTTAAAATGCATCCCCAGTATACACACTTGAAGAGGATTTCTCTTCCATCTCTAAAGCCTAAACAGATTGCTGCACAAATCTGTCATCGTTTTACCCTTTTAGACGACAACAGCAGTGAGAGAGGCGAGCTGACACACACGCGCGCGCGCGCGCGCGCGCGCACACACACACACACACACACACACACACACACACACACACACACACACACCTTTCCTGCTGCAGGTGGACTTCAGTCACAGGTGAAGGTGTTCTGGCACAAACAGCTCGTATTATCTGTGTGACTGCATCAGGATCGAAGTGTGTGTGTGTGTGTGTGTGTGTGTGTGTGTGTGTTATTAAAATGCTACTGCAGTCTGAGCGCTCATTAGAGCCTGATTAAATACTCAGACTCAAGGTTCACTCCTCCATCTTTAAAGAGCCTTTCACAGGCTTCTCCAAGCACTCAGAGGAAGCTGTGAAGTAAACATTAACACGCCTACTCGAGTACACAGTGATGCAGATACACACCCACAGGCGTAGTACGGGGGGGGGCCTTAATTATTTGATTCCAGCATTTGAACAGGGGGTGCTAGTAAAAATCAAATGATATCATTACCTGCTAATACTAGTTCCAGGTAACCTACTCACTCACATCATCAGTGTAAGGTTTATTCCTCTGATCATGGCGCGCAACGGGCATGCTAACACTGAGCTCGTGTGGCGCCGTGTGGACAGCAGACAACACGGAGCTAACCTAGCTTAAACTGAGTCTCACTTTACTTTCATACAATGTAAATAAAACATTTTAAACACTTCCAGAACGTTTCTTAACAATACGCAACGAAACACCTTTAGAAAACATACATTGGAGATAAACAGAGAAAAGGGTCATATGAATAAATGTGTTCAGACATGATGCTTCCTCTCTGTCAGCGTCGTGAAGAATGAGAGCTCCCCCCTTCCGTCATCGGCAGGCATGACTAATCAATCGAAAACATTATCTTTGGATAGACTCTACAGGTAGATCACAGATTAACAGACAGACAGATATCTGTATATTTAAAAGTTTGAACCAGAAACTATTTTTTAAAGTAAATCTTCAGACTGACTCAGCTTATAACACCTACATCTTTTACACATTTTTAATCTTACATACATTTCTACAATTGTTTTTATGACATCTCTGTTTTATGTCACTACAGTTCTACTGATTTGTCTATGAATTGATTGATTGCTTTTCAGCTATTTCAATGAAATTACACCCAACAACAACATTGGGATTTGTCAGACGTCTACAACTTTTGGTGTTTTTTATTTTGTAATGCAAAACAAACCGCTGTGATCCTCCGTACAAAGGATGAGTCACATAACCGCCAGGCTATCTGGCTCCCTGGACGCTGGGATGTTTGCGCTGGACGTCTTCAACGTCGACAGCTGAAGAGAGACAGGAGACATGTGTGACAGAGTGGGTGAGATGCTCTTTTCTTATTCACTTCACTTATATCTTCATTTAATATCAAATCATATTATTAATTACAATTGTGTCAGTATGTATTTTTTGCTGGTGTAACATTGCAGCCCTTTCTATCCTGGGTTTGTTTGTGTTAGCATGAAGTTGCAGTTCACATCAAAGAATCAACTCAAAGCAAACACACAGATTTAGTTCACTTATTTTATTCAGTTTCTGGAAGTATAAAATATCATCGTTTGTGTCTTATCCAGACTTACCTCTGTTTGTTCCAGTTCTCCATGTGGTCCAATGTGATCCAATGTGGTCCAATGGACGTGCTGCCTTCAACACGTTCCTTAATCTGATTTAATTATGAATTAATGTTTCTTATTTCAATTGAACTTCTGTTGTTTTTATTAACACGTGTTGGTTTAATCACTGTAAATAAATACTCACCTCTTGAAAACGTCATCTGCCTGCAGTTGCCTTTCATCCACCTTCATAGCTAAAGTACTTTACAACGTGACATAACCGCCAAGCTCCCCGGCGCCCCGTATGTTGGGATTTATGTATTACACCGATATTCCACCAGATACGTGTGCATTGTGTGTCCGCTCCGGTCCGATTTGGCTGCGTGCACCCTCGTCCGTCAACACCCACCGGCTGCGTTCTCTGTCCGCAGCACGGAGAGCACAGCCGTCAGCTGGAGTGCCAAGACAATGGAATTCCTACGATAATTAAACAAACTAACTGGTGACAGTGCGAGATAATACGTATGTATGTGGTATAAAACTCTATATAAACCTTATAAACACATAAACAAACACATAAATGATCATTTTTATGAACCGTTTTTATTTCTTTCGGGACTTCCTGTCCCGCTTCTACTTTTCTACGCTAAATTGATGCGGCGGGCTCCGGCAAAAAGAGAAACCTACGTATCTGCTGCGGAGAGCACCGGACTGCCAGAGCTCAGATGCAGCGGAGACGCAGAACATCGCACTCAGTGGAAGCACACATACTAAATAAAATGAAAACTTATCACCTCCACCGGAGTGGAGCGGAGAGGGACCGGACACACATCAGGTGGAAGTTGGCCGTTAGACGTTGGCAAGGTTGGTAAATGGGATGAGGTTGGCAACACAGGGATTTATAATTTGGGGCCTGTTGACTTCATTAGCTTTAACATCTGAACACACGACCACTGCATGGAGGACCAAAGCCTCCTCCAGTGTCGGGCTTGTTACTGAAAGAAAGGAATATAATTACTTATTACTTTTTGTAAAAGTAATGACTTTACTTATTACTCCCTGCCAACAGTAATATGTTACACTACTCGTTATATTACGTTGGCTTGTAGCTGTCCACGATTAAAATCCAGTCATGGTTGTTTTGTAGATATTGTAGGGCTACAGCTGTCCTCCTCGGTCGCAGAGGGCTCATTGGTGGGGTTTATTCACACGAGCTTCATGTTGTGCTGTTGTTGCTAAAAGAGGTTTGAGGTTGTGTTTTTTGCAGTAGAAAGAGTCCTAGAACCGAAACAATCTACATCTGACAAAGATGTTCTCCTCATCTTTCCTCTCGACATAAACTAAAGTAACGGGAATATTTCCAGCCGTTGAATTTAAACATGAGCGTTTCCATCTTCCAAGCTTGCCAGGGTTGTATGTATGACAACAATTTACAAAATAAGCCCAATGGCCAAAAAAAAAAACTAAAACTAAAGCCCAATTCAGCGGGAAAACCGCAAACCTGCCAACCATGATGCTCGCTACCGTCCTGCTCGGCTGAGGTGATGAAATGAATCTGGGGATTGTGCATTTTAAATCAGAAGTGGCGTAATAACAACAACAACAGTAAGGTTGTAACAAGTTATTTTTTGCGTGAGTAACTGTAATGTTATTACTGGAAGGTCTTTAGTAATTTGTTACACTACTCGTTACTAGTCAAAGTAATATACCGTAACGTGTTGCTAGTAATGCGTTACTGCCCAACACTGGCCTCCTCACATGGGACACACGACACAACCAGCAGGCAATCATGCTTAAGCACGGTGCACCCTGAGAGGGAGTACAAACACTAAAGGTTGCGATGATACGAGGACTGATGGAGGCTGAAGGATGGATGGAGGAGCCGAGGTTTGGGCGGACGGGAGAAAAGAAAGAAACACGTCTTAACAATGCTGATGGTTAGAGGGAAGGGATGATCTCTGTCAGAGAGTGAAGAGACAAAGTAAATAATATTATAGAAGAATAAATGAATAATATCAACGTATTAACAATAAGTAACAGTAAACACATAGTAACATCATAGTGATAAAGGGGTGATAGTCAACAATGACATATCAACCCTAACCATGCATAGACGGCAATGGACCATGGGGCCGGACTGGCCATCCGGACAACCGTGACGTGCATGCCCTGCAACCCGCTGAGCCGAGTTTACATTAAAACAAAATCAAAGAAAGTAAAGAGGCTGTGTCTGAAACAAACACTACATAAATATATCTACTGCACGCTAACCTGAATGTTAGCATGCCGTTAGCCACATGCTAAACTACGGCACACACGCAACATACTTCTGGTCCGAGCTCCGTTTGCTGAGCTAGCATCAAGCTAACTCGACCGTCAGTCCGTAAATGTAATTCAACAACAACATACAAACGTTCATCATGCTGATAAAACTACGTGGTCATTTGAATATTATTTGGCAACGTGTAAAATGTCAGCTAGATGGTGGCTGGCGAGCTCTGTGATTGAACAGTCTGAGAGCCGCAGTGCATTGTGGGGCGGTTTAGTAAGACCAGTGTGCTCATGTTTCATACTTAAAACTTCTGTCTGACCTCGTAAACATTCGGGGTATTTATCACAAACACAAACCTACATCCTGTGATGTCGGATCGTTCTACATACTCCATGTGACGTCACAATTAGGCTGAGTCTTACGGTTTGGGACACGGACTCTGTTTGAGTCTTACCTTCATCATTTTGGTGACACATGAAATACTTATGAACTAATGTTAAACTTTCACAAAAATCACTTTGTCGTCCTCCCCCCCCTTCCCCCTCCCCCCTCCTGTAAATCTCCTCTCAGCTGTGTGTGATTGACTCGAGCAGAACTGATTGCTTCTAATTACTGCCACACGCTGCTGATTAAACCTCTGACACACGCAGCAGCACCAATACAATCTGTAAACACACACACACACACACACACACACACACACACACACACACACACACACACACACACACACACACACACACATACACACACATTTACACACACAGACACAAGTTGCGTTGTCGTACTTTTGTGAGGACCTGTGACACAGTGGGCGCGCACTGTAGCTGTTCCCACTCAACGTTCTTGAAGCCAAATTACGCCGCTTAGGGGCGCTTCCATCTTGCGATTTTGACGTCATTTGGAGCCAGTAGGGTCCGGGGGCAGGAGCCCTGGTAACACGCCCCGCCCACTTAGCGTACTGCCCTGATGACTTACGCAGCCCAGCTACGCCGAAAGCGCTCTGCCGGTCTACGATGAAGAAATGTGTAAGTACAACAACCCACCGTATTCAAAGTCTAATGTTTAAACACACTGTTTTAAAAAATCCAGTTATTTTGATCATGAATATACGTGGGCTGCTGGGTCCTCTGTTTTTGCCAAAATCGTTCTACATTTAAGCTATATTTAAGCTAGGTTAGCACCACAGGCTACAGGTGGTAAGATATGTTGTATTTTGTTACAAACTGATAGTCTGCAATGTGATTCATGTCTGCTTTTCTAATATATTTAAGTGAACAGTAAATCAATTGTTTTTTGTATCTTCATTTAGGCAAAGAAGAGATAAAAGCAGCAAGTCTGACATCTTCCACAGAGGTGAAGTGTAAGTTAAAATCATCTGTTAATTATATATCCTGTGATTTTTATTTAAGTTTCATAAGAGGATTGTCAAAACAAGCTATTGTTAACAATACAGTCTTCAAAAATAAAAATCACACTGAGTCATACACCAGCTAAATGTTAAATAGAAAGGTGATGTTTTCTTTTCCATTTTACAATCAACAGAACCTAAAAATGACTCATTTCAACCTTCATCTGCACACCTGTTACAGAGGTCAGGCTGGGGTCACATAGTTTGAAGGAACCTCCTCCTTTTTTCACCTGTGCCAGATGCCCTGCTCATCCACTGTGGTAGAAATGACCTTACACCAGCAGCTCTCCCAGATGAAGAGTCCTCTCTGCCATCACCCAGAGGAGCTGATGGACGTCTGAAGAAGGAGGACAGAGTCTGGTGCTTTGTGACAGTGAACAGTGAGAAGGCTACCATAGTCATCCTCAGATAAAACACAGAGATCCAGGTCAATATTTAATTTATCTTTCTTTCCTTGATGTTGCCCTGTGTTTGAAAGGCCAGATGCTGGAGGGTTGTGTTGGATTTGCTTTTCCATCATATTTTAACAGTCAAACAATCATCCAGGATCTTTATACTTTATTTGATTTTTGTGTGGATTTCTTTGTTAAATTATTTTTTATACTTTCTCCTATGTCCCAGCAGTTTGACCTGATGGTCTCCCTTACTTATTTTCCACATGGTTAATGAAACCAGGGGTTGTTTATTGAAGTTTTTTTTATTTTTACTTTTTTAAAATCTGAATTGACTGTCTCTGATTAACTGGAGTACAACAAAGTGTTGGTCACAGTAAAATAATTTAGCAGTTAAGTTTATAGTTCACATTTGAAAAGGCCTTGAACTGACATTAATTTCTTGTTGACCAACAACAGCGAAGACAACAGCAAAGCTAACAGACGAGCTCAGCTGGTCTCATCTGAGATAAATGGTCTTTAAACTTATTTAATATTAAACATTTAAAGCCAACAAGCATAGCAAGATACATATGAGATTCCATTTCCATTTATTCAATCAAAGACTTGTCAAACAGTCTGGCATTTTGTGCTGCTGTTTTCAAGAGTTAATAACTGAAGAGAAGAACTCCATCGAGAGGGGACAGGAAACGCTCAGGGGACGAGTCCTCCATGTTGTCAGGGGTCGCTGATGGATCTGAATCTGAGGGAATCTTCTGTAATAAAGAAAAACAACCATGGAGTTAAATGTAAAGTATAATGAATTTTACTGTGATGTTTATGCCTCAGACCTGAAATCAGATCTGTCCTCAGGTTCTGCTAAACTTCAGGTTCTAAAGTTTGTTTTTATGACAGGAGAACTATTTATGAGGAAAAACAAAATATATAATAAGACATGATGAATTCAATAATATGATCAGCTTTATGAATTTATGTTTTAAGACAAAAGTGTTCCTGCCACTTTCTATTGAAGATTATTTTAAACTCATCACATGGGCCAGCCTGATACATTAAACTAATGTTAAATATTCTCATATAATCAGACAGCCAATTTGTGTGCAGAACCTCACCGGAGCTGGAATCAGAGTCTGGACTGCTGTTTCCTTTGGGCATTGATTTCCTTGAAGACAGAAAGAAGAACAATTTAAACATGAACTTCTTGCAGAACCATAGACGCTGTTAAAATCTTCTGCTAGTCTTCCTTACATTTTAAGAAGGATTATAAATTGTTACTAAAATTACTTTGATGCTGATAGCGGTTACAATAACACGGTCCAATCATATGAGAGATCATTTTACCTTTGAGTCCTATGTGAAGGCGTTCTCTTCAGAATCAGCACTGCAAAGACAAGATGATGGCGTCCACCTTCACAACCTGTTGCTTCAGTCTGGCTGCATCATGGTCGCCTACAGGAACAGCACAGAAATGCAATCAAAGTACTTCACTTTATTTATCAGAGGATGTACTGTATGCAAAGTAGAATTTTTTTTAGCTGTAATTCCTCAAAAAGATTTTAGACTGCTTTGTTATTTGAGAGCACAGATTGTTTCTTTTCCCTTCTCTCTGTTGGCCTGTACATGACCTTTTAGTGCTGTAAAAGATGCTACAGTAAATCCTGGATCAGCTGTGTGGATGGTGTGACTGTGTGGTAAAGCTTTGTTAAACATACTCATATGTCTTTGGAGAGTAAAAGTACAGTGTGGTGGCAAACTGCTTATAAAATATAAAATAGTATTTTATTGGTGAGGGGCCCCAATCAAAGCGTCCTACAGAGTAGCAGCAGCTTTCGAGGGAGGAGACGAGAGCATTATGGAGAGGAGCGCACCGGAGGGGGTGAGCTGGGGGAGAGACGAGCGACCAGAGAAAAAGGAAATCCCAGTTTAAAATAAAATGTTGGTGAAAAGAGGGAAATAGGAAGAAATAAATGTCAATGTTGAAATTCTTTTGAATACAGAGGCTGTGAATGTTCAGTTTTCTTTGGCTATAAAAAGGCAACAATGGCCTGTAGTTTAATCCAGGTGTTTCTCTTCGTTAACCTTCGTTAACAAAATCAAAAATAATTTCACAATTTTTGTCAGGTTTTGTCAATTTTTACTACAAATTCTCTATGAGTGTCATTAAATTTACAATATGATCAACTTGTGACTGTTGAATTGGTGTGTGTGGAAGACAATGCAGAATATTTATCAGTTTAAGCAGCATGATGCTCGGTTAATATTACATTACACCACCGCCGGTTGTTGATGTTTGCGTTCACGTTTCGGTCAGTCTCTTAAATCAGTAACAGTTATATTAAATCAGATCTTACCTTTAGTTTTATCTGGATACATAGAGAAATAATCTACCCTCGTATATAGTACTATGAATTTCAGCCTGCACGGTGAAAGTAAAACCTGTTACTCTCGCTATAGCCCACTTATCACTCAGACTGTAAACATGTACACATTAGTAATGATGCAGGCCAGATTACAATTATGTGACTTTGTTTTTGCCCTCGATACTTTTTTGAGACCTTACCAGATGTTTTTATTTTTGCTGTAAGATAACTGTACAGTCAATGAACCACATCTATGAGCGGATTTTATATCACGATTCTTGGTTTTAAATACAATTTAAGTCACAATAACGACATAACAATATCAAGAAACATAGCATGTCAGTTATTAGGTTTGCTCATTTAATAAAATAAAATAAAAAGATAAATCCTGCCGGATAAGTAACCTAACTTTACAACATTTCAGCTAACCTTAGACTGCTTATGTGTTAGCTAGCTAGATAACAACTTTAACCAATGACACATAAATCACTTTTTTACTTACCGAAAAATCTGCAAAGATCCCTTATCTCCCACAGGTCGGTTAGAACAGCTTACTGGAGAACAACTCATTTTCACCTGAAAAAAAGACGAAAAAACTGAACGGAAAAATTCAATGGCGTCTCGGCTTTCCTTCACTACGTAACTTTTGCTATTCACAAAGACAGCTACGGCTTTTTCCTCATTAGCAAAATAGTCTGATGCTTTCACTGGCGGCGGCCCTGAACGCCTCCTCTCTGCAGGAAGGAGCAGATGTGTTTCTCCTAAAATATTTAATGAAGGCCTCTATAAGACACCCGGAGATAAATATTGAACAACCCAAAAGTTATTTGTCATAAATGAATAAATACGACACACACTGAGGCCTACACACGCTGCACACGGCGGCAGGGATTACTCACTCGGGCTCCACGGCGCAGCGAGCCAGACGGCAAAATCAATTAAGTTCAGCTTGTGGCTTCACGAGTCTCCAGCATCTGCAAATATTTGATGAATGTCGGCTCTCTCGTCGCTCAATCTCTCTCCACAGCGAGTAAAGCCCTCAGTAATCACAGGAAGCTCTGCTCACAGACACAAAGATGATACTGTGTTTTATGGACCAATCAGACGCTCTCTTTAGACTTCTGATATGTTGAAGAGATGACGAGCTGCAGACATGAGCGAGTGCAGAGTTACTTTACATTCAGAGATAATTATCAGCCATAACAGAGAGCACACACTGACTCATTTAGGACTCACACACTGAAGTCTGTGTTTAAAGGTGAGTCAGCAGCTCATTGGTCAGCAGGTTTCACACTCTGAGAGAATATCTGTGGATGTTTAAAATTATACGACATGTAAGACACCATGCAGGACGAAACAGACCAACTGAAACACAAGCAGAAATGTGTTCCTTCAAAATAAAAGACAGACTTCTCCTAAAGTGAAGCCGCTCCATCGTCCCTTCTGGGCCTCCATACATGTGTGGTGGTGACTGTGTCTGCAGAGTCTTTACTGTTCTGCTTTGTTCTGGTTGACTCGGGACGTTTCTGGGCAGAGCTGGTGTGTTGTGCCGTAGAGCGTGGCACTGACAGAATGCTGTGTTTACAGACTTCGTGGAGATGTGGGTCAGTTGGGGGAGTGTGAGTGATACAACCTGTTTCAGAGGGATAACTGTTAAAAGTGAAGTCAGGCGTCCACATGCAGGGACTCCTGTAATCCTGCTTTGGCGGGCCTTCATCTTTATTGATGTGGATCTGAAGAGGCGAGGCGTTTAGACTCAGGTACGTCGTTGAACACCTGAGGAGGATTTCATCTGGCCTCATGTATATCCACCGCTATGTTTTATTTCTACATGTCTTCTCTTCAAGATGTTTCCACAGAAATCCTTCCAGCGTGATGTGGGAGGGTTTTACATGACCATCTAAACGACCCCCGCCTCACGCCGTCATGGCGAGCGCTCCGTGTCCTCTGATGCTCAGAAGCTTCTTCACGGTGCCAGAGAGACAGTTTGGCTTCACAATTCTCACATTTAAAATGAATCTGCACGGAGCGCCGGCGATCCAGAACCGTCCTCCTCAACACGCTGTGTGCTCCGCCAAGCGCAGGCTCGTGGTCAGACTCACATCCCACTCATTTCCAGCAAGTAAACATCGAACACTCAACAGGTATTTTCTTTGGATCAGCACGAACAGAACTAAAACAAGCAGAGAGTGTGCAGTCACGTCGATGTGACAGGGGCTGCTGCATCATTTATTTATTTTATTTAACCTTCACATTGAGAATATCTTTAAAAGAGACCACGTTGCAACCTCAGGCGTTATAAATGGAAGTTACTGCTGGAATGCAAAAGACTGCAGTACCTCTAGTGTCCACTTGAGGCTGCAAAAGGACCCAAATCAAAATGTCAGTATTTACAGCACACATTTACAGCCTGGTGCATAAAAACACATTTGATATCACATAACAGCTTTTGGTTGCATCTTTTCATTATATTGAGATCAGGAGTTATTCACACATTTGCATATTGCTTCAACCAGTCCAATGATGAGTTAGAGTCTTAAGATTAGTGATTAGTGTGTTCCATCAGCCTGACCAATGAGAGCAGAAAGAATGAAAAAACACTCAGCGGCCCTTTAATGCTGACTCACTGATTGGATGTGAATGTGGTACGAGTGTGTGTGTGTGTGTGTGTGTGTGTGTGTGTGTGTGTGTGTGTGTGTGTGTGTGTGTGTGTGTGTGTGTGTGTGTGTGTGTGTGTGTGTGTGTGTGTGTGTGTGTGTGTGTGTGTGTGTGTGTGTGTGTGCGCGTTTTACTGCCAATGAAAGATGGCTTCTCTCCACACCTTCACATCTTCTGCCTGCCTTCATCATCACTCAGATTTCACACTTGCTGTGCGTGACCCTCGATAGGTCCACCTCCTCTTCATCGTCCCCGCTCTGCCTCCCTGTTTTGCACTTGTCTGCTCGTTCTGCGTCGCCACTCAAGGAGAGACTCCAGGTATTCTGCTGGCTCTGACTGCGGAGACCCCGGCCAAGTAGACGGAGCGAGCATTAGGAGTGATGAAACGCGCTGTAAGTTCATTTTCTCTAATCATTTGTCACACACGGGGATGGATGTGGAGTTCTAGGCTGCTGATGTGCTCCGTCAGGGGAGACGCATAAAGAGAGTTCACAAATCACAACAAAGCGCTGTGTTTACTCCAAGAAGACGCCGCCATGCAGAGGAGGAGAGAGAGAGACACTCACCCCACGTAGAGCCTGAACACACAGAAGAGAAATGTATGTAAGTGATGAGAGTCAGAGAAGGAGGAACCCCCCCCCCCCCCCCCCGTCCTCCTTTGTCTTTGTTTGAGGCAATAATGTCTAACAGAGGGGACTCAAATTATAAATCTCCTCGCTGGGAGAATGCTACACATAGATTTTCATAATGATCTATTTTTCACACAAGCACACGCTCTATGCAAAGAAAGAAATCTCTTTACTTCCACTAAAGGCTCATTTTGCAGCTCCCGCTCAGCGACGACGAGACAAATGAAAGCACTTTTCTGCAGTATAATTTGGATTTGTTATCACATTTTATTACATGAGCGCCGGCACGCCTGTGATGCATGCTCCGAGAGGGGAGAAGGGGCGAGAGAGGGAGAAATAAAAGAGGGAGCAAGATAGAGCGAGGGGGGAAAAAATGAGAGCCAACCAGAAAGATCTTGGTTTCCTTAAGGCGAGGCTACTTAATATTAAAGTCAATTTATAACCTTTCACAGCGCCGGGCTTCACGGGGAAATTAATCCTGCATGAAGGGTGATTTCCATGACGGATTACAAGGCGCTGCAGAATGACCGTCGCTGATGCACAGTTCACACTTCTTTTGCAATCTGCGTAAAGAATGTGGTGAGAAGGGAGAAAGCGCAAGTAAGCAGATCCACGTTTACTCCAGACCTCTGTTTCACCTCACTTAAGCATCAGCTGTGGACCACAGACTCTGAGGGCCCGCTCCACTGGAGAACTGCACGGCTTTTACACCTGCTGGATCTGTGCCGAAAGACTCCGACTAATGGACCATTTTCATGTTTGTACGCTGTGATGATGTGTTTGTGGGCAGGGCTCAGCTGGTGGCAGAAGGCTAGCTAGCATTAGCTTGCTATCCAATCACATCAGAAGGTTCTGGACCATCTGGACCCCTTCTCCAATTATTTTAATTGTTTGGCTGCAGAACACAAGTTGTCTTACAGTGACAAGCTAACTGCTAGCAACGGTCCGAGGTCAAAGGGTTAAATGTTTGCCTAACTGCGCTGCAGAGCAAACGGTATTTCTGTGCGTCAGTGTTGTTTGCGCTTTTTTAAATGATCCATTGTAAGGTCAGTTGGGGAAGTCTGTCCTCTTTCTATGCAGTGCGCGTAATAGGAAAAAGTGTCTAACTCACAAACTGCAGCGACACACAGAGTGAAAAAATGGACGTCTGCAGCATGCTCTCACCTGTCCTTTTAGCATGCTCTCACCTGTCTCTGTAGCATACTCTCACCTGTCTCTGTAGCATACTCTCACCTGTCTCTGTAGCACTAACTCACCTGTCTCTGCAGCATGCTCTCACCTGTCTCTGTAGCATGCTCTCACCTGTCTCTGTAGCATGCTCTCACCTGTCTCTGTAGCAGGCTCTCACCTGTCTCTGTAGCATGCTCTCACCTGTCTCTTTAGCATGCTCTCACCTGTCTCTGTAGCATGCTCTCACCTGTCTCTGTAGCATGCTCTCACCTGTCTCTTTAGCATGCTCTCACCTGTCTCTGTAGCATGCTCTCACCGGTCTCTGTAGCAGGCTCTCACCTGTCCTTGTAGCATGCTCTCACCTGTCTCTGTAGCAGGCTCTCACCTGTCCTTGTAGCATGCTCTCACCTGTCTCTGTAGCATGTTCTCACCTGTCTCTGTAGCATGCTCCCACCTGTTTTCTTAGCCACAGCCTTCACTGAACTCAGCCGTGTTTTTCACGGCTCATCTTCCTCTTTTCTTGGATTTTGTAGTCAGCATCCTCGATTGTTGCATTGCCCGCCACCTACTGGATCAAATTAGCTTGTCAGTGACAGTTCTTTTTTTCGTACTTCCTGCAACACAGTCTTCTTTTGCAGTGATTATTTTTTTGAGAAATGTCTGCATCACCCTGAATACCAAAGTTAGTAATGAGGTTAAAGCGTGTGGGTGCGTGCGGTCCAGCTGCTGGAGCTCGACTCGCATGCTTCCCGTTATTGAAACACAGTCAGGTCCAGCTCTGATCTGATGAAGGCTGCTCCCAGACCACAGCCAGTCAATACGTTTGTATTATTACTATTTCATATCATATAACTGCCAGAGAAATCTCTCTGCGTAGGTGTGGGGGGAAATAACGCAACAGGGTGTAAAAGTCTTCAGACAGACGGAGGAGTGTGGAGCTCAGAATCAGTTTCAGATCATTGAACACATTAGAACCTTTTCTGTCTATTAAATACTAACAAGTAAAGAGACCTCACCATATGTTCACTGTACATCAGACCAGAACATTGTTGTCACTGCTCGTGTGGGTTTAGAGAGAATATGATGGAGGATTAATGAGGACGTTAAGGGACGATTACAGAGTCATCTTTCTCTAAAAGGTAAAAAAGCCAGTGCTGCATGTTACCTAACATACAGTATGTTGTGTTAACTCAATGACAGGGTCCCCACAGGTCCTGGAAAAGTCTGATGAAGTTCTTACTTGGCTTTTTATTCAAATGTCATGTGAGAGGTCTGACAAGGCAAACTTGAGACCAGAGTGCTTCAAGACCAAGACCTTTAGAGATAGGGGCCAGGTCAAGACCAAGACATTTAGGGATAGGGGCCGAGTCAAGACCAAGACATTTAGGGATATAGGCCGAGTCAAGACCAAGACATTTAGGGATAGGGGCAGAGTCAAGACCAAGACCTTTAGAGATAAAGGCAGAGTCAAGACCAAGACCTTTAGAGATAGGGGCAGAGTCAAGACCAAGACCTTTAGAGATAGGGGCTGAGTCAAGACCAAGACATATAGGGATAGGGGCCAAGTCAAGATCAAAACATTTAGAGATAGGGGCCGAGTCAAGACCAAGAAATTTAGGGATCGGGGCCGAGTCAAGACCAAGACATTTAGGGATCGGGGCCGAGTCAAGACCAAGACCTTTAGAGATAGGGGCAGAGTCAAGACCAAGACATTTAGGGATAGGGGCCGAGTCAAGACCAAGACATTTAGGGATCGGGGCCGAGTCAAGGCCGAAACATTTAGGGATAGGGGCCAAGTCAAGACCAAGACATTTAGGGATAGGGGCCGAGTCAAGCCAAGACACTTAGGGATCCGGGCAGAGTCAAGGCCGAAACATTTAAGGATAGGGGCCGAATCAAGACCGAGACATTTAAGGATCAGGGCCGAGTCAAGACCAAGACATTTAGAGATAGAGAGTGAGTCAAGACCAAGACATTTAGGGATAGAGAGTGAGTCAAGACCAAGACATTTAGGGATAGGGGCAGAGTCAAGACCAGGACATTTAGGGATAGGGGCAGAGTCAAAACCAAGACATTTAGAGATGGGGCAGAGTCAAGACCAAGACATTTAGGGATAGGGACCGAGTCAAGACCAAGACAATTAGGGATAGGGACCGAGTCAAGACCAGGACATTTAGGGATAGGGGCAGAATAAAGGCCGAGACATTTCAAGATAGGGGCCGAGTCAAGACCAAGACATTTAGAGATAGGGGCAGAATCAAGGCCGAGACATTTCGAGATAGGGGCCGAGTCAAGACCAAGACATTTAGAGATTGGGGCAGAATCAAGACCAAGACATTTAGGGATAGGGGCCGAGTCAAGATCAAGACATTTAGGGATAGGGGACAGAGTCAAGACCAGGACATTGAGGGATGGGGACAAAGTCAAGACCAAGAGCGAGTCAAGACTGAGACATTTAGGGATCAGGGCCAAGTCAAGACCAAGACATTCATGGATCGAGATCTAGCTCTGCTAATGTCAGCTACACCCTGCAAACCAATCTGACATATTGAACATGCAGATAACTTAGGTCCATGTCTAGGTCTATGTCAGATGGCGGGTTTGTGGACCTTTATCCCCTCTCTGATTTGAATTGAAGGACACGTCCTGAGCTTCCTGTAAGAGACACTTTTTACTGAATTCCTTTTGAGCTGCTTTTGTTTCTACACTCTGAGTCTATTCTAACGGTGTCGCTTGTGTCGCTCTGTTGAGGGCCGTCGTCTGTTGTCGCTGGTTTAATGCGTTTCTCCCGGTGGTGGTTTGAAACATAAACACAGAACCTAATGTAAAGTGTTGGTGGAAATATCGGCTGTTATCCTAAAACTGTGTGATGTGATTCTCTGTGTGCAGTTAGTGAGGCGCAACCGCTTCAGTCAGTCTTCTGTTAGAGCCCTTGAACTTCCATGTTCATGTTTATGTCGGGTCAACAGAGATCCGCCCACTGCTCCCACATGGGGTGTTCAAAGGAAAGAACAATTAAAGGCCCTCTGCGGAGCTGTGAACATAAAATGATAATGTGAGATAATCATGTGAGAGATGCCCCTCAACCTGACCTCCACCTTCTCCATCTCACTCTTACTTCCTGCGGGGGATTTCTGACAGAGAATCAAAGTCTTATTCATTAAAGAGACATGTTTTTACATGCTCTGTTAGAAGATGAACTTTTACTGCAGCAGGGTTCTTCTTCAACAACAGACGCAGCACGCAACCGTTGCTCGACACAAGTCACAGATAATATGTCAACGTTACAACACGGGCTGCAGAGATCCAATTTCTCAGATCAGGAGGATGAAGAAGAGGAGCAGGAGGAAGAGGAGGAGGAAGAGGAGGAAAGGAAGATGAGCAGGAGCCTCATTTATAATCATGATCCTGTAGAGAAGGAGGAGCCTAATTCTTAATCATGCTGAGGTGGGATTCTTAGTCTGTGTATTAAACTCAGGGAGGTGTATTTTAACGAGGTATTTTGTCTTTGATGTGAGCGGCTGTTTAAAGTCTTAATGTGTAACGCAGCTCCCTGCCACTAGACGGTGCTGTAGCCCCGATGGACAGACGGCATCTTGTAGCGTGGAGCAGTTTGTATGTAGACTGTGTCAGGTTAAAGCGTTGTGTCTAGTAGAGCGATGAGTAACCAGCTCAGACATGTGACATGTTAAAACTGCTAACGTTAGCCACACTGTGCTAACCAATCAGACATCACTGACATGCAGACGCTGTGATCTTGTGTTTTTACATGTTCAATGAAAAGTGTTCAGTTTGGACTGTTTCTGACTGTGTTCTTACCTATATCGAGTCGTCTGATAATCTGTATTGAAACGACTTTGATAACCTCCGTGGTCTGAAGCAGCATCAGGATGGGCTAGCTTAACTCAGACAGCAGACCATCGAAGCTTCCTGACATACCTGTGGATGATGTCAGGCACAGACGTTTGTGCTCACCTCCTAAAAAAACATACCTCTGATGGAGGCTCATGCTCGGGGGCCCTGATCCCTCGGCTCTTGGACATGTGCTCGTCTGACCCATTTTGTAATCTGTCTGTGTTTCTATTGATTAAAAGAGCAGCATAATTAAGGAATACAGTTTATTGACTCTCTCTCTCTCTCTCTCTCTCTCTCTCTCTCAGGTGTCTTTACTCTCTAACAGGCACTGACTCTCTCTTAAAAGCAGCCCCCTCCGTGACTCCTCATTGATCTCCTCTCATCTTATTGTGTAATGCGGAGCCAAGAAGTCACTGCAGTTGAACTTTGTGACCAGGAGTGCTAATCGATTCACCCTCCTCTTCTGTCTCTCCTCGTCCCCCTTGGCCCCGAACCTCTCATTCTGTAACCTCCAACATCCCAAAAAATGGGCTCATCGATACCCATCTACTGGGGGCTCCGATATGTCTGCCGGCCTGGTGGCTTTGGGGGCCCGGCTTGATGGAACGAGGCTGACATGAAATGCTCTCTCTCTCTGCAGGCAGCAGACAGGTATATTTAGCATTTAGCCATTAGCAAAGTACCATTGATTTGAATCTGGGGGGAGATGAAGGTGACGACAGACTTCAGATTCTTCTCCGTCTTTCTCCTGCTTTTCTCCGTCTCTGGATGTTTCGTCTTATGGCCAGCAGCTGCACTAAATCCTGCAGGCCGACTGTACCAACAGGAAAATGAAAATGGAGGTCGGGGGGGGTTGAGGCTGAACTCGAGAACATTAAGCGCCTGATCGATCTGCTGCTTGGATTTGCCCGGTCACATTAAGGAAAACATCTAATACGGCCTGTGCTCGTCGATGCTCGGCCCGTATCATTTAATTACGACCTGATGTGTTACAAGCAGGCTGCCTCATTCATTAACATTACGGAGAGCCTCTCCTCCATGTTGATCACGCTGATATTTATTCTCCTCGGAGACATGATGTTCAATTAAAACAAGGTCCAGCTCGCTATCGATCATCACGATTGATTAAGCAGATGAAGCGGGCAGAAACAGAAAGACGATCCTCCACAGTTTGTGCACTTCCAGACATGTTGGTCTCACATTCTGGAACAGAAGAGGATTGTTTCCCCCTCAGTCTTTTTTTATCAATATACACTATGAACATATAGAAATATACTGATCCTTTCCAACAGAGCCGGGCTGATCTATGAGTCGGGTCCATTTATTGGCTGGTCTATGATGGTGGTCATCAGCTGACCAGTCCTCCAGATTACATTAGGAAACACGATTCATCATTCCCTCTGAGCAGGATCATCATGAAGTGCTGACCTCGGATCATTTGTCATCATTACAGAGCACGTCTGTGGTTTGAATCCCACGTGTGTTAATGTCCGTCCATCACTGAGACCCTGAGAACAAACAACCTCTATGACATTGATGTTTTTATGATCTCCTCTAACGTGGTTCACATGGAGAAGAGGAAGAGAGGATGGAGAGGATGGAGAGAGGAAGGAGAGAGGATGGAGAGAGGATGAAGAGGATGGAGAGAGGAAGGAGAGAGGATGGAGAGAGGATGGAGAGGATGGAGAGGATGGAGACAGGATGGAGAGGATGGAGAGAGGCTAAAGAGAGGATGGAGAGAGGATGAGAGAGGATAAAGAGGATGGAGAGAGGATAAAGAGGATGGAGAGAGGATGAGAGAGGATAAAGAGGATGGAGAGAGGATAAAGAGAGGATGGAGAGAGGATAAGAGGATAAAGAGAGGATGGAGAGAGGATAGAAGGATGGAGAGAGGATGTAGAGGATGGAGAGAGGATGGAGAGGATGGAGAGAGGATGGAGAGAGGATGGAGAGGATGGAGAGGATGGAGAGAGGATGGAGAGGATGGAGAGAGGATGGAGAGGATAGAGAGCGGATGGAGAGTGGATGGAGAGGATGGAGAGGATGGAGAGAGGATGGAGAGAGGATGGAGAGGATAGAGAGAGGATGGAGAGAGGATGGAGAGAGGATGTAGAGGATGGAGAGAGGATGAAGACTTTATTAACCTGATGAAGCAGCTTGACAGTAAATCCAATGGTTCTCCAGAGTTATAGTTTGTTCTGCTTCCTGTTGGTGTTATCTGAGCGTGCTCAGTGGGGAGTCGTCTGAGCGTGCTCAGTGGGGAGTCGTTTGGGTGGTCGGGGTGAATAAATCCGACATGGCGTTCAGCATTATGGGGCAATAATGCTTAAACACGTCTCTGTGTTACATTTCATTAACGTCCCAGCGTCCCAGCTCTCTCTCACACAGACACACACACACACCTGAACAAACACACACACACACACACACACACACACACACACACACACACACACACACACACACACACACACACACACACACACAGTGGTCATGTTGTCATCCTTCATGGTGGTGGTAAATGATTCAGCCGTGATTAATGAACGCTTTCTAAGTGAGTGAACTCGCCTCTCACGACCTGGAACTCCTCCTCCTCCATGCCGGGGCAGATCTGTCGCCATGACGCCCCTCTTCCTTTATTATGGGATGAGTTTGAAGCGGGTGCCAGGCTGTTACTGTTATGTGTTTGGAGGACGCAGGTGGGAGGCGGCGTTTACCTCCACACGGTCGCTCGTTTAAAACTCAATGAAAGAGAAAAGTGCTGAGTAGTGGAGGAGGGAACATCTGTGCTGCTATTCTTCTGTGTTTAGTGGAAGTGTGTGTGTGTGTGTGTTTGTGTGTGTGTGTGTGTGTGTGTGTGTGTGTGTGTGTGTGTGTGTGTGTGTGTGTGTGTGTGTGTGTGAGACTGTGTGTGTATTTAGTCGACACTTTTAATCACTCTGCTGGTTTGTTTTAAATGTTTCAAACTAAAGACGTGGATCTTCATCACGAGTTCTGTTGGATTCATCTCAATCTGGCCAGTTTTCACTTTTGTATTTTATCTGAATAAAATGAAGTTTCTGAGCAATGTGTTATTAAACAACAATAAAACATTGGTTGAGTCATTAAAAACAAATAATTGAGGAGCGAAGTCCTTTGGCCCCACTCCTTTGGTTAAACCATGCAGGAGCGTCTGGTTTTAAAAAATGAAGCTGATGCTTCAAGTGTAAAATCCTGCAGTTCCGGGAGTGTCCACTAGAGGCTGGCTGCAGAAGCACAGGAAGTCACATACACACCCATTCTAAAAGGTCTGTTTTAACAGCAGAGATTAACATGTTTACAGCCTGGTTCTAAAAACCAAATAGGTGTGATTAGCTCATGTCTCGATCGACACACACTGTACGGGGGGGGGGGGGGGGGAATATTTTGATGACTCATCAGTTTTGATTTGATGAAGGATAAGAGTTATTCACAATAAGGCATGTAGCTGATTGACAGTTTGTCAAAAGACTTAAAAGCTTCCCCTTTTCAGGGAGCAGACATTTCTTCCGGCGGGCCTGCAGGTAGGTTTGTTTTTACTCTGAGAGCGAGGCAGAGCTGAAACTGTGATCATCTCTCCAACACGGTGCTGAGACTGTCTCCATCTCTCACAGCTACACTCCAACAGAACGGTTACCATGGTGAAGTCTGCAGGTAGCATCTGTCAGATTTGCTTTGCTACTCGAGGCATATTACAGACATAAAAGTCTGGCAGCAGATACCTTCACAACACCTGTGACATTCCTGAGGACGACTAGACGACGGGACTAATCCGTCTAGTTAAGAACAAAACACAGGCAGGCTGTTTGCAGGCTGCTGCCTTATACACTCCCCTCTCTTCTGGGAATGCTCTTGCTATATTATTTGATGCTGTCAGTTATTATCTCTTGAAGATAAGCTTCCTCCTTCAAAATAAAAGACAGACTTTTCCTAAAGTATTTGTGGTGGTGACTGTCTGCAGAGACTCTGTCCTCTGACTTGATTTTTACTGTTCTGCTTTGTTCTGGTTGACTCGGGACCAGTAGTGGAGAGAGTGTGGGGGCAGAAGTTGCGGCCGCCCAGGGCCCACTGTTGTCTCAAGGGGCCCACTTTGAGCCAAATTTAACATGCATTTTGTTATTTAGTTGAATTTTCAAATAAAGTTAGTTTGATAAGGTCTGAGTCTCTCTTTTCTTTTGCCGCAATCAAGACACACAATGTATTTTGTAGAGCAGAGAGGGGCCCCCCTCCACTGCCAAGGGGGTTCTCAACTTCGGCAGCAAACAGCACCAGCAGGGTGCTGTGGCCTGTTTGTAATGTTATTGATTCCACCTCTTAGCACCCCCTTTGCTGGGCCCCCGCTGCTGTCTGGAGTTTTAAAAACCTAGTCGTCTGTCTGCTTTATTTCTGTTTACCTCGCTGTTTTTCGTAACATTAAAAGTGTAAAAAACTAAATAAAAAATGTTTTCTTATTGACAATTCAACCCTCAACAACTCAACCTGGCAAGTCTCCTCCCGTTGCTAGCTCCAGTAACGTAAATGCTACTAGCCAAGCAAATAAACATGTTAGAGAGGAGCACCCAGCTAGCTGCAGGAAAGCAACAGTGTTGATGAAAACTTAATTGGTAAGTTGTTTCATCATTATTTGAGATTACGCTTAGATGCTGGTCTTTTGTTTGTGGGTGCATGTGTTGTAGACCGCCGTGTCTGCTGGTTATCGTACTGTATGAACGGCAGGCCATTGCTGTCACACTGTTTACAAAGTTTGTTGTCGTGCGTGGGTTGATAATGTGTGGTTTTATTGTATTGTCTGTTTGGCTGTGTGGCTGGATGAGCGCCCAACTTCACTGAATGTTAAACTGTAGTTGCCTTCTATCTTTGGTTTCCTGTCCGGCTAATGAAGTCTGCTTTACTTGTTTAATCGGTGGAATATGCGCACAGACATATCAGCACTTGTGCTGCTTAAACATCAGCAGGTCACTCACTGATAAGTCCCTGTCACTGTAATAGCACCCTTTGTAATCTGCAGCAGCATTTCTCTTCGTCCCGCCCCGTCTTGTATCTCCATACAGCCGATATTATACCATAAATGCTATACTATATTACTATATAGGCTACAGCATATGCTATATAGCCTATAGACAGTTTAAGGGCCCACTATTGGTCCCCGCCCCCTCTGCAATGACCCATAGACTCCGCGCTTCCTCGGGACGTTTCTGGGCGGAGCTGGTGTGTTTCCTCCAGCCAATGACAGCTCAGCAGGTGAGTTTAGGAGTGGATACAATCCAGTGATTGGACGAGATTCAAACTGGTGAATATGACGGATGTGGACGTAGCAGCAAAGTAGAGAAAATATAATCAGAGTGAGGAGAAACACCAAGTGGATAAAGCTCGTTCTAAAACAAGGATGAACCTTGTGTTGTCTTTTACCCGTGGACGTGGAGTTGGTCTACTTCCTGTTGGACAGGCAGGTGATGAACACCGGCGGTTAGCTTGTACTAGTGTACGTTAGCTTGCAGTGTAGCTACAAGCAGCAAACATAAACACTACATCCTGCAGGGGGCATGGCTTTTGGGGGCGGTGAGCCAAGGAGGAGGGGCCCAGCTTCAATGTTGTGTTTACAGACATTAATGACTCCGCCTTAAAAGAAGAAGTGTGTCACACTCAGCTTGTGTATTTATGACGCATGTTTCATGCGTGTATGTGCTTTGTTTCAGTGTTGGCGAGTGTATTACAGCAGCCTGACAGCCAAGACAAATGTTCCTGTGGGACCATCAATTATTTCTTATCTTATTTACTGTAACCACGATAATTAATTCCCTTCTTAATAACAGCCTTCTCTAAAATAACCACTTAAAGGGCCTCATGAAGTGTTCTCACTTTTATATTCACAGTCTATTTAAGATGAACAGGATGACATGAAAACAACTCGCCTGATGGGAGAGCTTGTTGGGCAGGTCTGCTTTGGCTCTGTACCCTCCATGGTGATGGCGCTCTCTAAACAGCTGAGCCTCTTCAGGCTATACACACAGAGCTCATCATATCACTGAGCGATGAGGTGTGAAAAAAGAGCCACAAAGAAACTTTCCCATCTCACAGCCTGAGACAGCCGGCTCTCCAGAACAAAAGCAGCCCTCGTCTCCTCCAATCTGTCGGAGCTGCTGGGTAAAGACTGACAGACAGTCTGGCACTGCGTCTGCTCGAGTGGAGAAGAAGTTCATTACCCGACTGCAGCCCAGCCGTCCATCACATGGGGGACAGCTCGGGGGATTAGCTGCTTTGCTTACGGCCCTCTGTCCCTGGAAAGGTTTCTATAGAATTGTTTCCACATCTGGAGCTCTTCTGTAAGCAAACAGAGCACCTTCAGTCTGTCGTCCTCCTCTGTTCATCTGCATTAGGAGTGATACATCACTTTAAATATCAAAAGGGATACATACATCACTTTAGACATCCAGAGTGATACAGAAATCACTTTAAACATCAGGAGTGAGACATCCATTTAAACATCAGAAGTGAGACATCACTTAAGACATCAGGAGTGAGACGTCACTTAAAACATACAGAGTGAGACGGCACTTTATACATCAGGAGTGAAACGTCACTTTAAATATCAAGAGTGATACAGACTTCACATTAAACATCAGGAATGAGACGTCACTTTAGACATAACAAGTGAAACGTCACATGAGATATCATGAGAGAAACATCACTTTAAACATCAGGAGTGAGACATCATTTTAACATCAAGATTGAGACATCACTTTAAACATGTTCGGAGTGAGACATTAATCACTTTAGATATCAGTAGTGAGACATCACTTTAGACATCAGGAGTGAGACATCTTCAGACATCACTTTAGACATCAGGAGTGAGAGATGGCTTTAAACATCCAGAGTGATGCATCAGGAGTGAGACATCACTTTAAACATCAGGAGTGAGAGATCACTTTAGACATCAGGAGTGAGACGTCACTTTTGATATCAGGAGTATGAAATCTCTTTAAACATTAGGAGTGAGACATCACTTTAAACATCAGGAGTGATATGTCACTTTAAACATCAGGAGTGAGCCAACAACTGGCTGCATCATCAACAAAACTGTTTACAAACTTGACTGTGTGTTACTTGTGTGAATGGTCCTCAACTGGTGGGTAGGGACCCAAAAGTGGGTCATGGAGCCATTTTCAGTGGGTCATGAATGTTTGAAGGTACTGTCTGACATACAAACTTCATTGAATAAATCTGATTGGTTGAAAAAATAACAGACCAGGGAGCTCAGGCTGTATGTGCAGGATGTAAACTACAAACCAGGTAGGCACTCCAGGAGGTCAGGGTTAGCTTACTCTGACATCACGGCAGAAAAGCAACTGCGGCGCAGATAAATATATACGCCGATAAGTTAGACCTCTGAGTTGACTCTGTCACATCCCCTCTGACTCTACATTGCTCCCTACTGTTCATGTGCATGCTACATCTAGCATCCGCGTCACATTATTTTTTTCAGAACATGCACAGCCGAAGCTCCAAACAGCGACAGGACATGCATGGACACTATCATACACATGTGGATGCATTTCAATGAAGGAACCTGAGACATTCTCCGTTCAGCTGATTACCCCCACACCTGAGCTGCTACATGGCATAAGATCTTACATACACTACATCCGAGGTGTCTTTGGGGTGAGACCTCTGTGTGGTGGTGTCAGCGGCAGTGAAGGAACTTTCCTGTGTGTCTCTATTTCTCTGCAGAAGAAGCAGGAACACAAGCTCGCCGTCATTGTTATTCCAGTCACAACAGCTGACAAACAGCCGTCGCCACAAAGCCCCGCCACATAATGAGATGTGAGGTATAATAAGCAGAGTTGGCATGAGGCAATTTCAAAATCTGCAGTCTGATGGGTTTTTTGCCTCCCTTTCTGCTTTTCATCATGTTTTTGTTTTATCCATCCCCTCTCCCCCTCTCCCCCCCTCCTGCCTTCCTAACTCCCCCCTCTGTGTGTGCCAAACACTGTTTCCATGACATGAGCGTCCCTCAGCTCCTCGGGGATCAATGAGAGGCTCCCTCCTCACATAATTTCTCTCTCACAGAAAGAGGAGAAGAACATCAGAGTGCACGGAGAGCATTCTCTTGGCTGTCGTCTTCTCCTGCTGCTTAAACATGAAGATGTTGTTGTTGTGTTCTGCCAACATCAGATTTAGACTGATCAGCTGTGAACTCTGAGACACCGGGCTTCTTCACTTGTTAAAGAGTTGCTTTAAAATGCAATAACCTGTTCACTCACTCACACACACACTCACGCACACACACACACACACACACACACACACACACACACACACACACACACACACACACACACACACACATACAGTACATATATCCACAAACACAGGCACACAGTCTGTTTAAAGAGAGAGCAAAGGTAGAACGGCTGACCTCCTTTTTTTTTTTTTTTTCAAAGTCAAAGTCAACTTTATTGTCAATTTCAAAATATGCCAGACATACAGTGGAATCAAAAATGCGTTTGTCTCCGTCCCATGGTGCAATACAACCAAAATAAGGTAAAATAAGATAAGGTAAAATAGATCAAATAAAATGAGGTAAAAATAAGATAAATAATATTTACAGTAATAAATTCTAAATTGTGCAAAAGGTACAATACACCTCCAATACACCACACTGCCACTAAACTAAGACTACAGCTACCAGGAGGAAATGAAACTTGAGCTCTAATGAACGTAGATTAGACGTCGAACAGACGGCACGGTTTCCTTCTGTATCAGAGGCGCTATCAATCAAGGTTTCTTCTTCTTTATATTGATTATTGTGAGGAGTAGTATGAGGCAGACAGCAGCGCCAACGACCTCCGTTTCAGAGCGCTACTCACCAGCGCTCACTGTTGCTAGGTAACTAAAGTTACCTTCTGCGTCCCTCAGTAATGTCTGTTTAATATTTGCTTTAATTCAAAGAAATATCAACAAGAAAACATGAAAACGATGTAAACGAGTCGTGTCCTGAGGGCGATTCGACTCATAAAACTTTATTTATCCCACAGGGCGATTCGGTTCCACAGTCTGGCCCGTCCATGCTCACAGACTCCCTCGTGTGGTCTCTTTAAGTAATGACACACACAAGGGCCCGGCTGATCAGCAGCAGCTCTACACCTGAAACTGTTCCCTCCAAAAGACGAGTCAGACTAGTTTCTCCTCTGCCATTGTGGTTGGCAAAGCTGAAATCAGAAGACCCACCCCTTCTTGGTTTTAATTGGTCAGTAAGGTAAGAAGAGTGTGGCGCTGGTCTAAAAGGTGAACTTCTTTTTCTGTGGACCCGGGCTAATGATTAAAATGATTAATACTGTTGTTATTGCTGTTTATTTTGTCACGGTGCCTTTAATCACAGATCCATTGCAGCCACAGGTCGTCCTCTTCAGGTGACACCAGGTGGGATCAAGACGGAGTCACTCTTTAATAAATACTCAGTCCTCTGACCTTCTAGCACCAGATGGCTCTTCCAACCAATAACACCCCCCCTCCCTCCCGTCATGACTGCTGCAAGGCTCTTATCTTTCATCCAAACTGACGTCCCTTCAAATAACATCCAGCAGCATGCCTGTGCCTGTGTGTGTTGTGTGTGTGTGTGTGTGTGTGTGTGTGTGTGTGTGTGTGTGTGTGTGTGTGTGTGTGTGTGTGTGTGTGTGTGTGTGTGTGTGTGTGTGTGTGTGTGAGGGAGGTTGTGCATTTGACAGAATCACGTTACCACCTGCTATCGAGCGCCACGGGGCTCGTCTTCCTGCCGTGGACGCAGCATTAATAAAATGTTCTCATAGATCGAGATCTGAAAACAGGAGAGAGAGAGAGGAAGGCTCTCCTTGCTCGTCCGTGTCTGTGAGTGCATCATGACCCCCCTCCATCGGTCAGCTGATGGATCAGGGTGGAGTCGTCCATCTTTGATCTGGTGTTTGTGGAAGAATCGATGAGCAGGAGGTCACGGCGTGCGAAACAATGACACGCTGCAGGAGTTTAAGAACGTTAATCTTACTGTCGTTATTGACAAAACAGCTGAAGAGAGATAGAACGAGTGAGGACGACACGGGTCAAACTGCAGCTGATGTAAAGAGCGTTGGTTCCCAACCTGGGGTCCCGGACCCCTGGAGGGACGCCAGCTTTGTGTGCTCTTGTCTGCTCACTGGATACACAAAGGGAGTGTGTAGGGTGTAAGGTGTGTGTCATCTTTTCAGAAATCTCAGCTTTCATAACTTCCTGTTCAAAGTATGAAATTTACATCTTCACTTTAGTCCTGTTCAGAGTGCCTTTTCAAGCCGCCATATTTACGTCCCTGTGACGTTTCTCCTTCAGTATGAATGTCGTGGAGGTGTGATGGGGGGATGAAGTGACCCCCCCTCTGAACCGTCTTCAGAGGCGTTACAGAGGAGAGACAGGATCAGCTGAGCCAGCGGGGGAGAACAGCGCTGTGTGTGTGTGTGTGTGTGTGTGTGTGTGTGTGTGTGTGTGTGTGTGTGTGTGTGTGTGTGTGTGTGTGTGTGTGTGTGTGTGTGTGTGTGTGCATGTCTGACTGTGTGTGTGGAGCTCACACTGTGCCGTGCTTCCACAACGCTGAAACACAATGTGACCCCACAGACTGGGACGCCATTATGTGTTTAGCTAACGGCTAATTAGCTAACATAGAAGGACAACGTGTTGTGTGTACTATATGTACCTGAGTTGTTTTCCATTTGAAGTTAATACAGCTTCATCTCCTCGTCCACAACGTCCTGAAGTAACGGCCGTTACAGAGGCTTCAGTCTGGATCACTTCAGAGGTCTGAACCTGAAACGCAAACTGACGTTATCATGATCCACTCACATCAACTTTGATGAAATATAAACATCATGATTCAGATCAGTAAAGAGGCAAGCTTTGCCAGGTCTGTCATCAAGAGGAGAAGAAAACAACTTCAAATATGTTTTGTTTGTTTAATGGAGGTCGGATGGATCCGTTATGATGCATTCAGGGAGGTCAGGAAATCTGAATGCTGATTGTTGTTTACGACAGCATCGAGAAGATTTGTGGCTCATTTGAAATGTTTGATGGATTTCACTTTAATGCAGATATGTGTTCATTTATATATATCATCATCAGGGTTCAGATGAGCTGGTATGTCGTCAGCTCAGTTACAGTCTCTTTTTCTCCTGCACACATCAAGCCTGCTGATACGTGATTGGTCGATTCAGCTCACACTACAAACTGAAACCAGAACCCTTCACATGTGGAGTACAGATTCTACATCCTTTAAAAGTTAACCTGAGACTGTTTCTCATGTCTAATGTGACTAAACTATAACGAGTTAGGACGCTGATCACTCAGCCTGAGCCTCGTCTAATCAGACGCCGTGTAACCTCGCTAAACATTTACTGCATGCCTTCTGCTCGCCACAAACCCCAACATGGACGGCTGCAGAGGCTAATGGGATTGCACTATATGGGCCTAAGTATTGCACACATTTATCTTGTAGGGAGGGTTGTTCTCTTTTTTTGTTTTGGATGAAATGCATCGACAAAAACACCGCCCCTCGGCTCACCAGCCCTTCAGACAAACAGCGAGAGGAGTAATGAAATACATTCCCGTTTGTTTGTTGTCTCTCTGCAGCCCTGGAGGCCGGCCCGGGTTTGAAGGGAGGCCCGTCTCGGACCTTTTCCGAGAGAAAAGCTAATGTTGGAGATGGTGTTATTGGCCCCCAAGGGCTACACACAGACAACTGACGAGTGAATCCAGGGCTTAAGTAAAACACCGAGGTCTAATAGTAGCTGTAAACATCCATCATCCCACTTGTCCGACACTTCCAGAGCTCGGAGAGCATCGCGCTTCAGGCATTGGCGGTTTGATGTGAGAAAAAGAGCAGTTCAAAGGTACGGAGATTGCATTGATTCCCCTCAGAGGCCAGAGGGAGGGAGAGATATAGATAGACACAGACACAGAGAGAGAGAACATCCATTTCTCACCTCGGACATGAAGTGGGAGTTTTGAGTGGAAATGGAGAAACAGAGGGAGAGAGAAAGAGAGAGGGCGAGCGAGTAGAAGCAGACATCCTCTCTATTAACCGCAGCACATGGGTTACTTTAAGGCCTCTATCAACATGAGCCCAGATCGATGAACATGTACACACAGGCTCTGTGACCTGATGTTTTCAAAAGATTAGTATAACAAACAGGGCATGATTTATGACCTCGTTAGTTTTAGAGAGTGTAGCTATGAGTTCATTTTGTGAAAGACGTTTCCTGTTTTATTTTGAAGTAGTAGGTGAGGTAGACATGGTTTCATAAAAAACAAAGGATTTCATTGCCAATGAAATTTTCCACCAAAAAGCTCTTAATATAAATCTTAACATGATGAATGAAAAAGGCCCGTGGGGATCTTTCATGATGGGTGGATTTTGGCGCCCCCTGTTTTTAATTAAAGAACTGGTAATACAGATTTTAATCCTTAAAAGTCTGTATCTGGATCAGGGTGATCCTATCCAGTTGTTCTTTCATTTAAAGCTCATATCAATAATCTGGTCACTAAACTTTGCATGAAGCTTAGGTTCTTTTTTAAGAATAGAACCTGCTTCTCTCTCAGGGTCAGAAAGAAATTAGTGACAGCGACCTTCTTGCCCACTCTTGATTATGGGGACCTGCTTTATTTGAGTGTGTCATCCAAATGTCTCAAGTCCTTGGACACTGTTTTTCATTCGGCACTGAGATTTGTCACTGGCTGTAGTCGTCTCACCCACCATTGTGAATTGTATTTGAAATCGAACTTGCCTTCTTTGAGTGCACGCAGATACGCACATTGGCTGACCCTAATTTATAAGGCTCTTTTAGGCTTAGATTCCTTTATATTTGTGTGCTTTATTGCGGAGAACAAGCAGTCGCTACGCCTTGCGTTCTGGTACTACACTTGTTCTATCTGTTCCTCGGGTAAGGACTGAATTAGGAAAAAGAGCTTTCAGCTTTGCTGCCCCCTCGGCATGGAATTACTCTTCTACTCTCTCTACTCTACTCTCTGAATTAAAACTCCCTGAACTTATTCCACTTGGAGCTTTCCGTTCTATCCTGAGGGACAGACAGCGTGAGACCATTGAACAGTGCCTGTGTTTTTAAAATCTTAAATTGTTGTTTTATTGTTGTGTCACAGCTCCCACACTTCCTTTTTATTGAAAACACTATGTTGTTAATCTATTCTTTCACTTAATTGTTACTTGTAACTTGTACTTGTAATTGTAATATAGCAATAAGTAAGGTATTTTACCTGCTTTTTGTAAATGGTAAATGGACTTGAGCTTATATAGCGCTTTTCTAGTCTTCCGACTACTCAAAGCGCTTTTACACCGCAGGTCACACCCACCCATTCATACCCTTTTACACATAGATGGTAGTGATCGCTATGTAGTATCATCCATCATACACCACCACCGAAGCAGCGGGAGCAACTTGGGGTTAAGTGTCTTGCCCAAGGACACATCAGACCTTCCGGTTGAGAGGCGACAACTCTTCCAACTGAGCCACAGCCACCCCCATAACATGTAACATAACAATGAGTAAGGTCTTTTCACCTGCTTTTTGTAACATAACAATGAGTAAGGTCTTTTCACCTGCTTTTTGTAACATAACAATGAGTAAGGTCTTTTTACCTGCTCTTTTGTAATGTTAACAGACAAAGAGTAAGGTATTTTACCTGCTTTTTGTAAAGTGTCTCGAGATAACGCTTGTTATGAGTTGACGCTATACAAAAAAAAATTGATTGACTGATTGATTACTGTTCTTTTGACATGTGCTGCTGACCTCTTGGCCAGGTCACCTTTGTGAAAGAGATCCTGATCTCAGTGGGTTCTTTATCTGGTTAAATGAAGGTTAAATAAAAAAATATATATATATATTTGAACCACCAGGATGAAAGTGAGCTGGATAACATTGTGACTAACAGGGCTGTCCCTGACAGAAGTCATATTGTTTGATTTTTTTTTTTTCAAAAAAACTTTTTCCAGGCTTTCATCTTTCATGCCCTGTTCAAAATAGAATAAAGTCTTTGTGGGTGAAAAAAAAGAAAGCAGTCCAAAGAAATAAATAACAGTCTGTTCAGTTCATTTAGAATTTTTTCTCTCACAGTCAGTCTGTGATGTCATGTCATGGATCAGCAGCCAGCGCTCTTTGGACTGACCTGCAGTCACTGTTATTGCCTCCCGAGTGTCTCGCTGGGTAAGCAGGCGTTGAGCTGAGCGGCTGAAGAGGAACTAGCTGAAGCAGACTCGAGAAAACGAGAACATCGCTAAGACTGGGCGTAGTTAGGCCGAGGCTTAAGTTCTGTTGGTTCAACGGACTGAGAATCCTTACTTAAGACTGGTCTGTCCTCAGACCGGCTTCGGAGTTAAGACCAGTCTTAACCTTGTTGGTGCCATCGCCCCCTGATGGTCACTCATCAGTGTCTCGTATTAGTTTTTCTCGTTGCAGCCCTGACCTGCAGGTTCTGTTTTCCCTGGATTTGATTTTCAGGAATCACTGAAACACTCGGAGGAAAGTGGGTCAGCGTGTTCGTGTCCCTGGTTGTTGATGATAGCGACGTGCTGGGCTCGCTCTCTGTGCGTCCCTCCTCCGCCTGTGTGCTGCAGCATGACGGTAATGGAGGAGCTGGTAATGAATGGAGCCCTCTCTATCTGCAGCACCTCCTCCCTCCTCCTCCTTCTCCTCTTCCTCCTCTTCCTCCTCCTCCTCTTCTCTTCCTCATGGAGACAATTCAGAGGAGGGAGGCTCCCAATGTTCACTCGCTTGCGATTGATGAGATTGTCAGCCAGCCTGTCGACAGCGTGGGGTAAATAAACATCCACACCTTTTATAAAGTACACACACACACAGGTGTATATTCTGCATGAGAATGTACTCTGCGCAGCAGTTTTTGAACCACACACACATTTCAAAGAGTCATTTAGAGAGGGATGTGTTTTCTGTGTGCTGCAGCTCAGTGTGATTATATAAATTAATTACCATCACTGTTTATCTTTAATGTTATTCATACAGAATAAACATGACGCATTCCTCAATATTAAAGGGAATGATCCCTGTTTTGTCCCAGTTTATTCCTTTTCATCATTTGGCAGACTTTTACCTCAAAGCAGTCCAAGATGTAAAGAGACCTCTGAGAACATCGTGAGGGTCTTTCAGGAAGTAAAGAGGACCCAGAACAGATCCTTGAGGTGCTCCAGTGATGAGATGATGGTAAATATAATTTTGATTTCAATCACTGAACATATTGATTCATACCTCTCATGTGATGTTACACACTTATGGAATAACTAAGCAGTGTTGAAAAATGAAGCCGATGCTGAAGTGCAAAATCCTGCAGTACCTCGATTATTCCACTAGAGGCTGGCTGCAGAAGGATGGATGGATTAATAGATAGATGGATGGATTAATGGAGGGATGGATAGATGGATGGATGGATGGATAAATGGATGGATGGATGATGGATGGATGGATGGATTAATGAGGGATGGATAGATGGATGGATGGATGGATAAATGGATGGATGGATGGATTAATGGATGGATGGATGGGTGGATAGATACACAGGGTGATGAATGTTTTGATGACTAGTCACCAGTTAAACGGTGACACCAGACATCTTTGTATACCTCAAGGAGAAACCCAGCGTCTATACTAAATGAATGAATCAATCTTTTTTTATTTGTATAGCGTCAACTCATGACAAGTGCTATCTCGAGACACTTTACAAAAAGCAGGTAAAAGACCTTACTTATTGCTTTATTACAAAGACCCGGCTTAATCCATCATGAGCACTTGAGCAAAGCAGCAAAAGTTACAGTGGTAAGAAAAAACTGCCTTCACAGGCCGAGACTGCACCGGGTTTGAAAAAGGGATAGGGGGAGATGGGATAAGATGTCTCTCTATCCACTGTCCTGTGCAAATAAGGTTAAAAAAATGCTTAAATAAATCTAAGAAACAAAAAAACAAAGGCAACAAATCAGAGGAGTTCATTTTTTCTCATGGTCCCATTCTGAAATCCAACGGTACAACAACTTGATCTTCATTTCTGTGGACACTGCAGTTGTCCGAACATTGGATGGTCTTGGTGTAAACGTGCCTGATGTATTGTCATCATGGATCTGGAACTGATTGCACATTGTGGAAGTTTCTCTGCTGCGTTGCACATCTTAAGTTGCCTGTAGAAGTTTATCGTTTATTTCCTGCAGCTCAACAGACGTGGAGAGCAAAACTCCAAACTGTTGTTCTTCTGTAGCATCCCAACATCTTCAAGCTCTGAATCAGGAAACTGTCTGCACCATGCTTTATGTGTTTGTCACCTCTCTGGATGCTGCCAGCGTGTGGGCCTCCAGAGAAAACCATCAAGGCTTTTATTTTGACAGGCCTCATCAGTGAACATAATGAGTGTTGATCAGACTCTCCTACACTTTTACAGTTTAAAATTAGTTTGTCTCTCTGACTTGAAGATTAAAGGAGGTTATCTATGGCACCCCCCTCTGCACACATCAGGATTCATGTTGACATTAAAATGACACTAAAAATGTATATGCTATATATAAACCTGCAAAAATGTGTTAAAGTATCCATTTCTGTGCTTCAATAAAGGTGCATATATGTATGTGTGTGTACCTGTGTGTACGTGTGTAGTTGTATTTACCTGTGTCTACCTGTGTGTACATGTATGTACCTTTGTGTACCTGTGTGTACCACCGAAGCAGCGGGAGCAATTCGGGGTTAAGTGTCTTGCCCAAGGACACATCGGACATGCTGCCCAGCTAGGGGCTCGAGCCCTCGACCTTCCGGTTGACAGGCGACGACTCTACCTGTGTGTACATGTGAGGGTGTACATATATTTACCTATGTGTACCTTTGTGTACGTGTGTACATGTGTGTATTTACCTATGTGTACCTGTGTGTGCCTTTGTGTACATGTGTGTACATGTATGTACCTAGGCCTGTGAAGGCTGTTTCGTCATGAGCCGGGGATCCGACCGAAGGTTTCTGCCTTTTAATAAGGCAGTTTTTTCTTACCACTGTAACTTTTGCTGCTTTGCTAAAGTGCTCATGATGGATAGGCCGGATCTTTGTAACATCAATAAGCAATAAGTAAGGTCTTTTACCTGCTTTTTGTAACATAACAATGAGTAAGGTCTTTTTACCTGCTCTTTCGTAATGTTAACAGACAAAGAGTAAGGTATTTTACCTGCTTTTTGTAAAGTGTCTTGAGATAACACTTGTTATGAGTTGATGCTATACAAAAATAAATTGAATTGAATTGAATTGAATAAAGAAAAATGATGAACAGAAGAGTTTAAAGGAAATGCATAGGTAATATCAATATAATTACGACAGTGATATAACTTGAATAATAATATTGAGTTGTTTTAAGTTGCCATGGTGAGATCCTTATGTCAATTTTGGAGTTTAAAACTATATTGTTTGAGGGATTTAACAAAGGGGGATTTTGAGAAAGAAAATAAAAAGGGAACTTAATAAATTTGATGAAAGTTGACTCTGAGGCTTTGATTCGGATACCACAAACTTGACTCAACACCCCAATCTTATAATCAGAACGCTTCCTTACTGAGACGTAGTGTTCAATTGAACTCCGCCGAATGGTACCAAGACTTCCCGTCGAGTTCTTTCGGATCAGGAATGCCGGTGGCCCATGATAACCACCGTAGCAGGTCTGTTCGGAGTCGACAATGAGATGGGTTTGAAGAAAAACACAGCGGTCCAAGCAGTTGGACCGCTGTTGGAAGTGATCCTCACTTGACTTGAATGATCACTTGTAGTCAAGTGTGAGGATTAGAAAAATTACTGTTCTGGAAGATGAATGATCAATACTTCAAAAAGGAGAAAAAGATAGCGGCGCTCAATCTTAGGCTGTAGGAAAAAGCCTTAGAATGTGTGCATGAAGAATCAGGGTTGGTTTAAGTTGGATTCAAGTTCTGCAGGTCCTGCAAATCCGGACTTAAATTCAAAGAGTTTCGCGTCGGCAAAACTTGAAGAAACAAAGTGGTTTGAAACAAGAATTAACAAGAGACGTCTAAGAGAGTTTAAGAAGAAGAATTTTAGAAGAGAAAAATTACAAGAGAGAGCGTTACAAGAAAAATTTACGAGAGAGAGCTCCCGAGAGACGAGCTACTTTATCCTGGATGACTTTTATGAGGGGGCGGAGCCTAATATCTAACCCGCCTCCGATGTTTAACTTTCAATTTAATCCACTCCGAGTTCTTTACTTATTAAGAGCATAAATAAGAACTTTGATCATATGAACATCACAATGTCAATATTCGTATGTAGAATTATCTCCGACAGTAAACATTTCAAACAATTATGCAATGAAATAGACATTACGTCCAACCTGAAGACAGTTAGACGATTTCCGCCTGTATGGGAATGAAATCAGCATTATACCATTAAACATTCAAAAACACATTAATATAATATGAAGGGTATAGAATCATATCTTAAAATACTAAGTTTATAACTAGGACAAAATCACATATTAACTATCATAATTCCTCTGTCCTGAAACTCAGGTCGGTACAGCACTCTTGCCACTAGGGGGCAGTAGTGCTCCAAGTAAGATTCAAGGAGAGTTCACCAGATGATGTGATTTAGTTTTTCAATATTTAAGTTTGTCATAAATGGTCGTAGCGGAATCTAACTTGCATGAAAGTGTTAGTCTTGATGTCATGGATACATATATCCAATTCAGGGATTGAACCGAAATTCTTTTATATCAGAAATGGATTATGTTGGTTAAGGCAGTTTGTTCAACGGGTCTAAAAGCTATTAAGTCCGTTTGAGATAGTCCAGATCACATCAAAGGCCTCCCCTGCCGTGTTGATTAACTAGGCAGACGGCTGTCTTCCTGGGATTGTTTATTCTGAAAGTTATTCACA